>NC_079438.1:1541148-1553648 GCF_903798145.1 Danio aesculapii | reverse complement strand
GATTAATCATTCATTTTTATTATTCCAGTAAATGTAATTTTCAAACTGTTAATCTGATTTTAAAGATGGAATCACTAAAAATAAAACACGCACAAGACCACTAAACTAAACCCAGAACATTATTTCCAGATAAGACTTGAATTCTGAATTCTCTGAATGAAAAACGGCTTCAAAATGTCAAACTCATTCACTCCTCATTCAGCAAAACTGTGTAATTCAGCAAAACTCTCATATCATCGTTTAGCCTGAGAGATATTGCTATAGATTATGAATACCAACATAATACAAGAGCAAAATGATTAGGCATAGACACGCTTTTATTTTGATGAATGTGATCTAAGGTCACTTTGACCAATAAAGCCTTTTACGAGCAAGAAGAATAAATAATTAACCAAATGAAGCTGCTGACAGCTGATGGTAGCGCGTGTAAAGCGCGTGGAAGCGCATTTAAAGGTGCCGTACATAGGTTTTGACAGCTAGTGGCTGAACAGAGAACTGCAGTCAAAGTTTAATACGAAATAGTGCAAAAATTCAGCTGCATCTCTCAAACCCAAGGTTATTATTGTTTGGTTTTTAACTAAATACCGCGACGTAGCGGACATTTCAAAAGTGGGGGGGGGGGGGGTACAGCAGTATGAGATCCAAAAGTTTACATTCATATAATAATTTATCACCTGTTTTTAAATGGTCCGTCTCTTCGACATATCCCCCCATCTGCTACGCCCTGCCTACTAGCTTAACTACGTTTCTCAGTAGCGTGGCGGTAGCATCGCTACTTTCCAAAATAAATAGCTTTTCAGTAACGAAGCTATTTTATTAATCAAGTAGCGTAGTAGCGTCCACACATGCTACATTAACCGATCGCGGATCAATAATCACAGAGCTGTGAGGCCGGTGTCTAGCTGATGAAAGTAAATCCATATGAAGGCGAGAAGGACGATTTCTTCTTCTTCCTGTTTTACGGTGTTCGACAACAACGTTTTTGGTGCGTTACTGCCCCCTCTGGTTGGCGACGCCGCTTGATGGAAAGATGACTTTTAGTGATCACTAAGATATGATTGACTTGGATTTAAGTTGCTTCGATTTAAAATGAAAATTGTAAAAAATAGCTAAGATGTAGCTAAGCAACTTTTGCCATGTAGCTTTTAGCTTAGCTTGCTACATTTCCCAGGCGGTAGCTTTTAGTGTAGTTAAGCTACATTTCAAGAGTAGCTAATAGCTTAGCTCAGTACATTTTTCAAGTCGCTTGCCCAACACTGCTAAATACTAATTATAATATTAACTCGTGTGTGTAAAAAAAATTAGTTTGAACGCAAAAGCACACAGTGATAAAAGTAAAAATAATGAAGAATTCAGTCTTCATGTTAAAGATCATGTTTGGAGTTAAACCTGCCAGGTTTACTTTTTTAGGGGCAGTTGAAGTATTTATATGTATTTATATATATATTAGGGCTGTAACGATACACTAAACCCACGGTTCGGTTCGTATCACGATTTTTGACCCACGATTCGGTTCGTATCACGATTTTTGACCCACGATTCGGTTCGTATCACGATTTTTGATGCACGATTCGGTTCGTATCACGATTTTTGACCCACGATTCGGTTCGTATCACGATTTTTGACCCACGATTCGGTTCGTATGACGATTTTTTTTCGTGGGGGGTGGGGAAAAAAAGATTTTTAAAACTATATTTTTTATTAAATAACATTTGAAAAATCTTTATAAACTGAACACCAAAGAACAATATTAACAATATCAGTCGCTACTAGAGCAAGCTCCTGATTGGATATCGGTCACCACTAGAGCAAGCTCCTGATTGGATATTGGTCGCTACTAGAGCAAGCTCCTGATTGGATATCAGCCGCTACTAGAGCAAGCTCCTGATTGGATATCAGTCGCTATTAGAGCAAGCTCCTGATTGGATATCGGTCGCTACTAAAGCAAGCTCCTGATTGGATAACGGCCTCTACTAGAGCAAGCTCCTGATTGGATGATGGCTGTTACTAGAGCAAGCTCCTGATTGGATATCAGCCGCTACTAGAGCAAGCTCCTGATTGGATATCAGCCGCTATTAGAGCAAGCTCCTGATTGGATATCGGTCGCTACTAAAGCAAGCTCCTGATTGGATAACGGCCTCTACTAGAGCAAGCTCCTGATTGGATGATGGCTGTTACTAGAGCAAGCTCCTGATTGGATATCAGCCGCTACTAGAGCAAGCTCCTGATTGGATATCAGCCGCTATTAGAGCAAGCTCCTGATTGGATGTCGGTCGCTACTAAAGCAAGCTCCTGATTGGATAACGGCCTCTACTAGAGCAAGCTCCTGATTGGATGATGGCTGTTAATAGAGCAAGCTCCTGATTGGATATCAGCCGCTATTAGAGCAAGCTCCTGATTGGATATCAGCCGCTATTAGAGCAAGCTCCTTATTGGATGATGGCCACTACTAGAGCAAGCTCCTGATTGGATGTCAGTCGCTACTAGGGCAAGCTCCTGATTGGATAGCGGTCACTACTAGAGCAAGCTCCTGATTGGATAACGGCTGCTACTAGAGCAAGCTCCTGATTGGATGATGGCCGTTACTAAGGCAAGCTCCTGATTGGATGATGGCCGTTACTAAGGCAAGCTCCTGATTGGATGACGGCCGCTACTAGAGCAATCTCCTGATCTAGCCGCTACTAGAGCAAGGTCCTAGTTAGATTAAGATTTGGAAACGAGTGATTTGCATGAATCACATGACATGAGCCAAACGCCCAAAACACTCCATTCATGTTTGCGTCATTCACTCCAGTTATGTCATTCGCGCTAATAGAAGCACAGGGTGTTTAAATCGCATCATTGCATTGACTTAACATGTAAATCATTCACTGAAGCTTAACGCTTCATCCGTGTCTGTTGTGAACAAACCAGAGTCTTAAAACTGAGTACAGGTGTGGATAGATCAGCACCAGCTCTGCTACTCGATCCGTTTGTCTGATAAGCTGTTTTTATTAATGAATCAATGAACTGAAAACAAAGATCGTTTTGGCCAGATTTTGATAGAAATTTCATCATTTCAGTTTTCCAATTTCATTTAAAGTATACTGGAGCCTTAACGTGACAGTGGCCAGGATCACACAGAGCCAAACGAAAACCATCCAACAGAGAACAGACGTTTTAAAGTAGAGCAGAGCAATGCAGTAGTATTGTTATTCAGAGAAATATGTGTTTAAAACTAGCATGTTTCCTTAATCTCTGCTATTTTCAAGCTTTATCCGAGTGAAAAAAGTACAATCCTGTGGTCTAATAACACAAAAGCCTACTGACAACAACCTAAATGAATCAATAACACATTAAAAATCGCAGTATAACACATTACAGGCATGACGTGTACATACCCCTCTGCTTCCTCGACTGAAACATGCCGCTCTTTTTCAAGGTCTATTTTATTACCTAAAAAAAAGAAAGAATTCATGCATAAACGTAATGCCAAAATGACAGAAAGATTATTACAGAGAGATTCATAAACATCTGCAACAGATCAATTAATTTTACTTATGAATAATAATTACATTTACATGACCATATATGGACAGGGCTCAGCATAAACACCCTCTATTGAAAATGAATATAGCAATAATTTCTGCCGCATTTAAACAAAGCAGCTTAATTAAGCAGTCATATCCGTTAAAATAAGAGTTTGGTCTTCTAATATTAACATAACATCGAATAGAACGATTTAAATTCAATTCAGTTATTGGAAAAATATTAAAAACGACACAATTTCATCTAAAATTTATATATTTTTTTATGTTTCTCTTGATTTTTCCTGTTTATTAAAACGTATTTAAGATTTTCCCCAATATATTAATCTGGGTGTAATAATTTTGGACTGTTTTTTGTTAGATTACTTCCTTTTGGCACACATATATTATTGTAAACCATAATCTAGAGAATATTCTTTTAAAAGAGAGATCTCTGAGTGGTGTACTCATTTATGCCGAGCCCATGGAGGAAAGAAAAGAAAAATAAATACAAATAAAATCCACAGAAGCTGATATTTTACACGTTTAAACCAATTTAGCAGATTTCCCAGCAAAATCCCCATAGTTTTCCACCACACTGACTGGAACTCACCTACTATACATAAACAGATTTCATTCCCCAACATTTTCCTTAATTCTTTTACCCAGTTCTTCACCTATAAAGAAAATAAAGGCCTGTTAATGTACAGCAAGAGCAAACCAGATAGCACACGTTTGAGAACGCCTGTTGCAAGTAGTTTGTTTAGTTTGAAACAGTTTGAAAACGTATGCATAGATAGATAGACAGACAGATATATAGAATGACTTATCATACTGGCATGAATTAGTGTGTTATTAGCATGTTTCCTGTATGAATTAGCATGTTGATAGCATGTTTAAAGTATAAATTAGCATGTTTCTAGTGTGAAATAGCATGTTAGCATGTTGATAGCATGATTTTTTGCATGAATAGCATGTTTCTAGTATAAAGTAGCATGTTAGCATGTTTCCAGTATGAATTAGTATGTTACTAGGATGTTTCTAGTATGAATTAGAATGTTGCTATCATGTTTCAAGTATGAATTAACATGTTTCTAGTATGAATTAACATGTTGCCAATGTTTCAAGTATGAATAAGCATGTTTCAAGTGTGAAACCGCATGTTAGCATGTTAATAGCATGTTTCTAGTATGAAGTAGCATGTTGTTAGCATGTTTCCAGTATGAATTAGTATGTTTCTAGTATAAATTAGAATGCTGCTAACATGTTTCCAGTATGAATGTTTCTAGGATGTTTCTAGTATGAATTAGCATGCTGCTATCATGTTTCAAGTATGAATTAGCATGTTGACAGAATGTTTCAGTATGAATAAGCATGTTTCATGTATGAATAAGCATGTTTTAAGTGTGAAACAGCATGTTAGCATGTTAATAGCATATTTTTTTGCATGAATAGCGTATTTCTAGTATGAAGTAGCATGTTGTTAGCATGTTTCCAGTATGAACTAGTATGCTGCTAACATGTTCCCAGTATGAATAAGCATGTTGCTATCATGTTTCAAGTATGATTAGCATGTTGGCAGAATGTTTCAAGTATGAATAAGCATGTTTCAAGTGTGAAACAGCATTTTAGCATGTTAATAGCATAATTTTTGCATGAATAGCATGTTTCTAGTATAAAGTAGCATGTTAGCATGTTTCCAGCATGAATTAGTATGTTACTAGGATGTTTCTAGTATGAATTAGAATGCTGCTAACATGTTTCCAGTATGAATAAGCATGTTGCTATCATGTTTCAAGTATGAATTAGCATGTTGACAGAATGTTTCAAGTATGAATAAGCATGTTTCAAGTGTGAAACATCATGTTAGCATGGTAATAGCATAATTTTTTGCATGAATAGCATATTTCTAGTATGAAGTTGCATGTTGTTAGCATGTTTCCAGTATGAATTAGTATGCTGCTAACATGTTTCCAGTATGAATAACCATGTTGCTATCATGTTTCAAGTATGAATTAGCATGTTGGCAGAATGTTTCAAGTATGAATAAGCATGTTTCAAGTGTGAAACAGCATGTTAGCATGTTAATAGCATAATTTTTTTGCATGAATAGCATGTTTCTAGTATAAAGTAGCATGTTAGCATGTTTCCAGTATGAATTAGTATGTTACTAGGATGTTTCTAGTATGAATTAGAATGCTGCTATCATGTTACCAGTATGAATAAGCATGTTGCTATCAGGTTTCCAGTATGAATTTGCATGTTGTCATTGGTTGCATGTTGTCATGAATTTGCATGTTGTCACACACACACACACACACACACTTGTGGCTGATTCTTATGGAGTTGATATTGATACTGACCTTCTGAAAAGAGTCCTCATCTGTGACGTCGTACACCAATATCGCGCCGTTGGAATCTCTGTAGTAGATGGGTCCAAGGGCATGAAAACGCTCCTGACCAGCCGTATCCTGTGAAAATCAGACACACGCGATAAGGAAACCACAACTCTAACATAGCAATTAACACACACTTACTTTGAGAAAAGAATACCCTACAATCACAGTAATCCAATTTTATGTCGGAATGAAATCAAACTATGTATATAGTGGTATAGAATAGTATAGTATATACTGCAGTGCTTGTTATAAAGTCATTTAGGGCAGGGCTATCTGGTCCTTTAGGGAGGGGCTATCAGTTCTTTGGGAAGAGACTATCAGCTCTTTAGGAAGGAGCTATCAGTCCTAAAGGCGGAGCTATCAATCCGTTAGGGTGGAGCTATCAGTCCTTTAGGGAGGGGCTATCAGTCCTTTAGGGCGGGGCTATCAGTCCTTTAGGGCGTGGCTATCAGTCCTTTAGGGCGGGGCTATCAGTCCTTTAGGGCGGGGCTATCAGTCCTTTAGGGCGGGGCTATCAGTCCTTTAGGGCGGGGCTATCAGTCCTTTAGGGCGGGGCTATCAGTCCTTGGGGCGGGGCTATCAGTCCTTGGGGCGGGGCTATCTGGTCCTTGGGGCGGGGCTATCTGGTCCTTTAGGGAGGGGCTATCAGTTCTTTGGGAAGAGACTATCAGCTCTTTAGGAAGGAGCTATCAGTCCTAAAGGCGGAGCTATCAGTCCTAAAGGCGGGGCTATCAGTCCTAAAGGCGGGGCTATCAGTCCTTTAGGGCGGGGCTATCAGTCCTTTAGGGAGCGGGGCTATCAGTCCTTTAAGGCGGGGCTATCAGTCCTTTAGGGCGGGGCTATCAGTCCTTTAGGGCGGGGCTATCAGTCCTTTAGGGCGGGGCTATCAGTCCTTTAGGGAGGGGCTATCAGCTCTTTGAGTGCGAGACACATCTGTTACTCACCCATATAGCCAGATTTACTCTCTTTCCTGTAATGTTGAGCTTCTTTGTTAGGAACGATGCCTGCAAACAAAAGCATAATGTGATATTAAAGCACTGATAAATAATCTGTTTACCACGTCAAACATGACATTTCACTTGTACGTGATGTAGTGCTACTGGCTAATCCGAAGATATTCAAACAGGACTTCGCACAATGAGTGTACCACCATGTAAAGACAGCAAGTCTCGAGCAGGGTTTAAATGTTACTTATTTTTTTTCTGCTCTCTTGAATACTGCCAGGGACTCTGCGATTCAGTGTGTTGGTAAGATCATTCCACCATCAAGGAGGAGTGAATGAAAACAGTTTGGAGAGTGGTTTTGCGGCTCTCTGTGATAATACCACAAAGAGCCAGTCATTTACCCCCCTCGGGCATCTGGATGAAGGCTCGCAGGAGCAAGTCAAAGGAAGAGCCTGTGAATCCCATGATCACCGTGTCAATGTTTGAACTTCACACAAGCCATAACTGGTAACCAATGCAGAGAAAAACAAAGATCTTCACATGCAGCCTGGAGAACACTGCAACAGTCCAGCAAAGAAACGACCAGGGCATGGACTCTTAACAAACTCTTAGCAAAATGTCAAAATCCAGCCTGATCTCACGAGAAAACGTAAGTATTTTACGTTTCGTCAGTTTAGTGGCTAATTCGTACGAGTTCATTCGTACGAAATTGTACGATTTTAAAAAGGAGGCGTGGCACCTAACCCCACCCCTAAACCCAACCGTCATTGGGGGATGAGCAAATCGTACTAAATCGTACGAATTAGATCGTACGAATTCACACGAATTAGCCACTAAATCAAAAAGTTACGAATTGCCATGAGATTGTGTCGATCTTTAACTGATTAAAACCCGAATTTTCATGATGAACGGAAAAACTGCTTTGCATAATATCAAAATGGTTTTAGCATGACTTGAATAGCCACTTTTAAAACAATAATTGATCATTTACCTCGGATTTTGAAATAAATAATCCAAAGAGCTCCCATATTTGATAGCTTGAAAGTTTTAAATCAAGGCAAAGCTCTAAAAAAACGTGTATGACGCTGGTGTGTTAGCCGCAGTTAACAGGTACAGTCTGATGACTGCATTTGACTTGAGGGATTGCAGATGACGAGCATAAAAGCAATATTATGGAGCTGAAAAACAGACAAACCGTAACAACAGAAGTAAAACATTAAAAATACATTATAGAAAAACGACATTTTCATGAACGGGAACTAACGAACGTATAACAGGTATTACATGACGTGGACAAAGACATATAAAAGGATATTTCCCAAGTGAAATTAAATATTGAGCAGGGGGCGGGGTTTTATTTTTACACTCCTCTCATCTTTCACTGGCAGCAAACTAGCGGTTGGAGGGGCGTGGCTAAGCATGTTACTCGATATGTAAAACTGACATCATAAGGGAAGTACAGCTGCTCCAGAGCAGAAGCAAATGCTCAGATTTTGATCGAAGATAAGTAAAACAAACATTTATTTACTTTTATTAACTTACATGGAATAATTTTTAACCTCATAACTAGAGCCAGATGGAATCTGCGGACATTTTTTGCTATTTCTGCGCAGAATTTTGGTAAAAATGACTTCTTTAGAGAAGAACCCAATCATTTGCTTGTGCAAATGATATTGTTTTACACAAACACGCATTAAAAATAAAATCCAATATTAGTTTTGCTAAACTAATCGAGCGCATTTGTAAACATGAAGATCGCTAAAACTGAACAGTAAGCTTTTTTATTTTTAATTATTCCAACTTTAAATGTTAGAATGTTCTGAATGAATAGGGCACAGGGGGGATAAGTGGGAATAGAACACAGCCAGGAACTCTGTTTCTAACTACAGCTCCAGAGGTGTAGTTTCAAATGCTCAAGTTTGCGACGCAGTTTGCGAATGTTCGTTGGAGCGATGGATTTGGGAAACGGCAAATCAACGAACTATTGGCTCAATAATCAAGCGCAGGTTATTATCATCAACTCAAGAAGTTTGTTATTTCAGATATAATGTTAGACGCGCGCGAGCGCTAGCAAGAAAGCGGAACCGCTCGCGCCTCAGACTGTCTCGTAAAAAACTACGGGGCACAGGGTAAATCTGCTCTTCTTCTCGGCTTTGTGGCTGTTCATCAAGATGACGACAAAGTTTGTTTGAGCCCAGATCGACCATGGCTCATTATTATATGTATGAATAATTCAGCTAACATGGCGGGTTTTTTTGTTTTCATTCTGGCTTGTTGCGCAAGTGAATGACGTATCTCTGTAAACCAATAGCGTTCAGCTGCGCGTGTGGCTCCGCCTTTTGGTACCCTTTCTCGTGTTTGGTACCCTTTCGAAAGGGTGCCGAAAAAGTGGTACGGTACGGTTTGGTTCGGTACGCTTTTTGACAGTGGAAACGGCCATAAAAGCGTACCAAACCGAACCATACCACTCAGTGGAAACGGGCCATATGTTTGTAACGACGAAACTTGCGACCTTAGTGGGCTAACGATGGTTTTGGGATACGCATCCCAGAGCGATCTCTTCAGTCGATGTCAATTCGACATGCTGAACCGTGCCAACAACCTCCGACATTAACCCAACAAGAGGTGACGTGTGGACACACTAGGCATAGGCCGGTACAAGATTCTGATGGTATGATAACCTTGGATAAAAATATCACGGTTTGGCGGTATTGTGATTACTTCTCTAAAACAAGTTCTTTTTAAATGTCTGGGTAAAAAAAATAAATAAATAAAATAAAAAATGTTCCCCTTTTGAACACAATATAGTTTATTTTGATAAACATTTAAAATGTTTGGGAGCAGTAAACAAGTCAGGCTGAATAATTCAAATGAATCATTGACTTCTGCTGTGTTCGTCTGTTTCAAAAACATTGAATTCTTTACAATTTAAAACAGCATCTTTGGAGATCCTTTCAGCTGGAGATACTGCTGTCCTAAAAACGTAAATAAAAAAATCGTACACATACCTTAGGAATGGTATAGCAGAAAATTTAAACGGCTTTAAAACCGCGGTATACCTTGAAAACGGTTATCGTCCCATACCTAGGAAACACACTCTAGCCCAGGCATGGGCAAACTCGATCCTGGAGGGGCGGTGTGCCTGCAGAGTTTTGCTCCAACACTAATCAAACACACCTGAACACCCTAATTAGTGTCTTCAAGATCACTAGAAAGCTACAAGCAGGTGTGTTTGATTAGTGTTGGTGCAAAACTATGCAGGGACACCGGCCCTCCAGGATCGAGTTTGCCCATCCCTGCTCTAGCCTGACAAAGCCCAACGTCCAGCCTTTGGCTTGGTGTGTCCCAGTACTTATGAATCAAAGCCAACAGTCCTGCTGAGACTTGGAAACGCCATCTTTGTGCTGTTGTGCAATCTAACCATGACTGTGCTTTAGTAATCTCAAATGAAACATGAAGACAGGATGGGTCATAGAACAGCCAGATTACTGATACTAACATCTGAAAAACTTAAAGTACAGCACACTGAAGTTGTTTAACATGAAAGGTTTGCTAATAGATGAAATAATCCTGACCGATTATTGCAGTTGTTGCATACTGATTACACACATAACGAACGTTTCTCAATGTTACACATGAGCCAAGCTTCCCTGTGTGTTTTATAAAGCGCTACACAGTAAAGTGGACGAGCGTTTAGGAGTCCATCCACATTCTCCGCTGATGAACACACTCACAAAACTGATGAAAAGGTTGATGGACTGTTGTTATATTTAAATGGCAGGTTTACAGTACAAAATATCTGATTAAAAAATAATAATAACAACACACAATAGCCATATTGCTTTGATTATGTTGTTCTATACCTGCCTGACTATTAATCCTGTAGAAACACACGTTCAGAGTTACATAATATAAGATTTACACACTCTTTTCTCTTGATAACACACACAATAATGGTTTATCAAGGCTGTGTACGTGATAACACTGAGGATTCAAGTTTACAGTCGACTTTGATCTTGTTGTTTTAATTAAAATCGTTAATCTTTATTAGCGATTTTAGTATTATTTTAAAAGGTGAATATATTTATAAAGCATTCTGATAACTGAATGTCATTTAAAAATGTATATTCCCATGACAT
Organism: Danio aesculapii; assembly: GCF_903798145.1. Lineage (NCBI taxonomy): Eukaryota > Metazoa > Chordata > Actinopteri > Cypriniformes > Danionidae > Danio > Danio aesculapii. Next base: position 1,542,660 of record NC_079438.1, on the reverse strand, counting down.
AATGCTGATTAGATATTAAAGTTTGAGGACAAACTTTATGGTGGCTTGAAAAGCCGAGTCTAAAAGTTTGAAGTCGTTTTAAAGTGTAAATAACTGAAGCAGTTTTTATGAAGTTTGAAACAGTCGGCATAGATAAGTACATATATGTTAGCATGTTTCTAGGTTGTTGCTAGGCGGTTGCTAAAGTATTCTGAGTGGTTGCTAGGCAGTTGCTAACATCAATTAGCATGATTCTAACATTAATTAGCATGTTACTAGCATGTTTCTAGCATGAATTAGCATGTTACTAGCATGAATTAGCAAGTAACTAGCATGATTCTAACATAAATTAGCATGTAACTAGCATGATTCTACCATGAATTAGCATGATTCTAGCATGAATTAGCATGTAACTAGCATGACTATAGCATGGATTAGCATGTTGTTAGCATGATTCTAGCATGAATTAGCATGTTTCTAGCATAGTTCTAGCATAGTTCTAGCATGATTTAGCATGTTACTAGCATGATTCTAGCACAAATTAGCATGTTACTAGCATGATTCTAGCATGAATTAGCATGTAGCTAGCATGATCCTAGCATGCTACTAGCATGATTCTAGCATGAATTAGCATGTTACTAGCATGATCCTAGCACGAATTAGCATGTTACTTGCATGTTTCTAGCATGAATTAGCATGTTACTAGCATGATCCTAGCACGAATTAGCATGTTACTTGCATGTTTCTAGCATGAATTAGCATGTTACTAGCATGATCCTAGCACGACTTAGCATGTTACTTGCTTGTTTCTAGCATGAATTAGCATGTTTCTAGCATGAATTAGCATGATTCTAGCACGAATTAGCATGTTAGTAGCATGAATTAGCATGTTACTAGCATGATTCTAGCATGAATTAGCATGTTGTTAGCATGATTCTAGCATGAATTAGCATGTTATTAGCATATTTCTAGCATGAATTAGCATGTTATTAGCATGATTCTAGCATGAATTAGCATGATTCTAGCATGAATTAGCATGTTTCTAGCATGAATTAGCATGTTACTAGCATGAATTAGCATGTTACTAGCATGATTCTAGCATGAATTACCATGTTGTTAGCATGATTCTAGCATGAATTACCATGTTGTTAGCATGATTCTAGCATGAATTAGCATGTTACTAGCATGATCCTAGCATGAATTAGCATGTTTCTACCATGAATTAGCATGATTCTAGCATGAATTAGCATGTTACTAGCATGAATTAGCATGTTGTTAGCATGATTCTAGCATGAATTAGCATGTTATTAGCATATTTCTAGCATGAATTAGCATGTTACTAGCATGTTTCTAGCATGAATTAGCATGTTATTAGCATGATTCTAGCATGAATTAGCATGTTTCTAGCATGAATTAGCATGATTCTAGCGTGAATTAGCATGTTACTAGCATGATCCTAGCATGAATTAGCATGTTACTAGCATGATCCTAGCACGAATTAGCATGTTACTTGCTTGTTTCTAGCATGAATTA
>NC_079438.1:1496148-1538648 GCF_903798145.1 Danio aesculapii | reverse complement strand
GTATATATATATATATGTGTATATATATATATATGTGTATATATATATATATATATATATATATATATATATATATATATATATATATATATATATATATATGTGTGTATATATATATATATATATATATATATATATATATATATATATATATATATATATATATAAATCAATCAAAAAAATAAAACCTTTTAAAATTTTATTTAATGTTTACAATGCAAATCCAATAAGATTTACATTTGTGGTAAACAAAGTCTCTCATATAATATCTCTCAAATAAAGTCTCTCAAATGACATCTCTACTAAAAGGCAGATAATATTACTTCATAAACTTTATTGTGAATAAATCAACTTAACATTTTCATATCAGTCAATATTATTACTGAAATTTATTTAAAAACCGAAGAGATATAAATTTGCACACAAGTAAATAAACAGACTCAACAATGAGCTAAAAATCTGCAAATTCCGTGTGGGCCTGACTTGTAGTAATAACTTGTGATTATACCCTAAATTATTTACCATCCTACTTTGAATACGTGATCTGAAATTGTGTGTGAGTACAACTTCAAAACAACATAAGCACCATTTAATTGACTGTGAACAATGTTGCACTTTGATAGCAATTGGCTGCTAATATGATTTCCTATAGAGGTAAAGTTGGTTTTATATTCGGATATTCAGACATTCCCTTTAATAATATCATTTCAGATAAGTAGTCTGTAAATTCTACAGGGTGAAATCATATCATAAACCAATGACTATCAAAGTACAGCATTGTTTACAGTCGATTAGATATTGCTAATGTTGTTTTGAAGTCATACTCGCATGCTAATTCTGACCGAATATTCGGTCTAACTAGCGTGGTAAACAATATAGAGACAGTTAAATGAACGAAAGTGCGACTATAAAACCAACTTTACCTCAAGGTTTCAAACCACTATGGCTGCATTTCCTGTATTTGAACACAAAAGAAGATGTTTTGAAACATGTTTGAAACCTGTGCCCACAGACTTCAGCAGCATTTGTTTTTCCTACTATGGAAGTCAATGGTTACACGTTTTCCGCTTTCTTCACATAATCTTCAACACAAGAAATACACTCATATAAAGGTTTAAATCCACTGGAGGAAGAGTAAACGCAGTAATTTTTCATGTTTTAGGTAAACTATCTCTTTACTGACAGAGATTTCGGCGATGAAGCCACAAAAGCCTGGCTCACACCTGTATATAATCCCCAGGGATTACATTATCCTGTCGGGCTCTCTTACCTGAAGTGTGGTGATGTGCTTGTCGTTGAATTTGTTCTCGCAGTATCGCAGCACCAGAGATGTTTTCCCGACGCAACCCTCGCCCAGCAGCACCACCTTGAACGAGTACGTCTTCCCTCCAGCCGCCGCCATGGCCAAACTCTCGCCCGACGGAAGAAAAACAAAGCCTGGTTCGAGCCTCTAACCTCTCGCGGCAGCCATAGAGATCTACCGAAGACGTCGACGAGCGCACAAAAGAGCCAGCGATCTAGGCCTCGCGTTAAATCCGCGCTGTTTTTCTCCTGTTGAACTCTATTTCACTCCAGATGAAGATCTGCCATCAGTATAATGGCGTTCAGCTCTGTGACGTCACTGGTCAAGTGATCAACTGCGCGGTTGGATGTTTCACCTGCAGGGGGCGCGCGGTGGCCCGGAAAATTAGCATTCGGTAAAAATGCTAAGTTCCACAGAATCGATTTGTGTTGGTACAACATGAAGGAATAACGTTAAATTATTATTATTATTACAAATTTAAGTGGATTAAACATGAAACAATTAAGTCATCAAAAAAAAAAAAATCAAGAAATGTGTTGTTTCAGCTCAATTTAAATAAGTAGTTTAAACAAACAGTAACAAATCTACTCTCTTTTTAAACCAAGTTGTTTCCAAACCTAGCTTTATTACCTATTGGAATCATTTTGTAAGAATTCCTAAATGGGAAAGTGTTACCTCACAAATTTTTGGTTACAATTAAAATAAAAGAAATAAATAAATTCTACCCGGTTAAACATTTCCTCGGTAAATTTAAACAGGATATTGATATAAATTGCTCTTTTTAGTTCTTTGTATTTGGAAACTGTACCCCGCATCTTTTGGCACTGTGGTTATGTACTTTACTGTTTAGTAAAGCATACACTCAGTGCACCACTTAGGGGGCTTCCACACAGGTTCTGCATCTTGTTTATATACACTATGAACAGCAGCTACGCTAATTATTCTCTTTATTCTCTATTTCCACCTGGGGATACTCTTCCCGAGGCCCTCAGACTATGCAGAGTCACTTCGATCCAAGATCAATGACGAGATGATCCCAAGGTTTCCATATCCTGGACCTGGCCGAATCCTGAGCAGCTACTGTGGTGGTCATGGAAGAGTGGAGAACATGAGACTGATTCCTGTGACGCTCCAGAGATAGACGAGTCTTCGCTGAGGCCAGCTTCCAGCCTCCCCCACTGAGACTGCAGCTCTGCGCAAGACGTTTGGCCAGCGGAGAAATTAAAATGGCCGTGCCCAACTGAGCCTGGTTTCTCTCAAAGTTTTTTTTCTTCACGTTCACCAATTAGTGAAGTTTTTCCCTCTCCGCTGTCGCCACTGGCTTGCATGGTTCGGGATCTGTAGAGCTGCGCATCGTTGGATTTGCTCTTCAGTATTTGGACTCTCAGTAGTGATTATTAAACTAAACTGAACTAAACTTAAACACTACAAACTGAACTACACTGTTCCTGTTTACTTTGACCCTTTATGTGAAGCTGCTTTGACACAATCTACATTGTATAAGCGCTATACAAATAAAGGTGAATTGAATTGAATTGAATGGTAAAAAGCTGAGGTATGATGCTTCTGTTTTTATTTAAATTAAAAAAGGTACTCTTTCATTTTAATTTGCATTTAGAAAATTTTGGATATTTTAATTATGATAATTTGATTAACGAAGTTTTTGTTTTTAACCTATTCAATTTGTTAATGAAGTTTCATATTCATAAGTGTAAATTTTCCAACAAAAAAACTCTGTTTTACTGTGTTTTATAAGGAACTGAAAAACTACTATTGAGCATAGTGCTAACAGAAAGGCCATTAAAACCGTCCAACTGTGCTCTAGTTTCACAAGTTTTGATTAATGTAAAGGTCCTGCTTGTTTGTAATTGTAAGAATTTTAGTTAATTATTTATACTCTAATATTTTTGTGTTCGTTTTATTATTATTTTTGTGCTGTTATTTACTCTCTATCACCCTGGCATTATTCTGTTTACTCTATTGTCATGTATGTGTTGTTTAAAGCATAATAAAAAAGTGGGAAAACAAGTTTAAACAAACAGCAAACATAATTATTTTAGCATATTCTGTAATTTTTTTCCATTCCCACAGTTTATTTCCATTTATTACTTTTATTTTAAAGCCTCTAAAACATCCGCTTCATTAATAAAATTACATTTTCTAACATTAACAAAATTAAATTAAAATATTATGGCTTTTACGCTCTTTTCTTAATGTGTGTTAAGCTGCTTTGACACAATCTACATTGTAAAATAGCATTATATATAAAAATATGAATGTTATTTAATTGAATTAATCTCGTAACCTCTTATTTAATTAATAAAGCAATGAAAGCCGACTGTGACTGGTCCACCCTGATGTAAATATGTAAGCCACTTATCTTTTTAACTTGTCCAGATAACAATTGTTTCCCATAATCTTAGTTAAAAATACACCGTTCAGTCACTTGTCGTGGTAAGTAAATGGCGTCAACGAGAGGAGTCTATTAAGCTGACTGAAGTGTAAAATGCCCCGGCTGTATACAGGGTGGGCCATTAATATGGATGCACCTTAATAAAATGGGAATGGTTGGTGATATTAACGTCCTGTTTATTAGTATATGTGAGGGGGCAAACTTTTCAAGATGGGTGGTGACCATGGTGGCCATTTTGAAGTCGCTATTTTGGATCCAACTTTTGTTTTTCAATAGGAAGAGGGTCATGTGACATCAAACTTATTGGGAATTTTCCAAGAAAAACAATGGTGCTTGGTTTTAACGTAACTTTATTCTTTCATGAGCCCCCTCGCATAGACTAATGTGCTACAAACAGGACGTTAATATCACCAACCATTCCCATTTTATTATAAATGGCCTACCCTGTAGACCATTTCAATGTGGTGATGTCATTGGCCCTTGAACATTTCCTGCTTGTTATCAAACTATTTCATAACTGCAACAAGAGGCAATTCAATCCTATTTTCATGTTAAAACAGCTATCATAGCATTATTTATCAATATGTGGACCTTTTTGGATTCTCGGAAGCTATAGAAATTCAACATGTAATCCAGGAAATACATTAGGACCATTGTTATTGTTTACATCCTTCAAAATGGTCTATATACTGTACGTCACACTACCAGTGTTAATGAGGGCAGACTCTCAATAATTACACCAGTCGGAGAATGCTCTTTCACACCATCCGTGTTAGTTCAACACCACAACATTAACACTTTAAACATTTTAAAGGCCCGTTCACACCAAGCATGGTAACGATTAAGATAACAAAAAAATATATCATTATAAAATCGTTCACAAGAACAGCAAAGTTCACAACATAACTATAACAATGAAGCTACAGGGCAACTGTATCGTTGGTATTACTTTCGAAGCGATTTTTTTTCACGGCTGATGAATGATAAAACCCTGTCAGCCAATCAGATGGCAGATGACGTTGCAGAAATGCTAATAGCCATGCTATTGATATTTTTTGATATTTTTGTGAAATATACATAGCAGTAGGTCATCTACATCCATTTTCATGACTTTGGAAACTGCAACACACGAGACTCTTATTTCGTTCGTCAATGTGGACGCAAATATATTTATCGCACTATATTTATCTTTAACGTTAATGTTTTTAGTGTGAATGGCCTTTACTCTGGGGATTTTGCTGTGTATAATCGCGTGATAATACAACACAATCTCACGGCAATTCGTAACTTTTTGATTTAGTGGCTAATTCGTATCAATTCGTACGATCTAATTCATACAATTTAGTACGATTTGCTCATCCCCCAATGACGGTTGGGTTTAGGGGTGGGGTTAGGTGCCACGCCTCCTTTTTAAAATCGTACAATTTCGTACGACTGAACTCGCACGAATACGTACGAATTAGCCACTAAACTGACGAAACGTAAAACACTTACGTTTTCTCGTGAGATCAGGCTGGATAATCGACAACAGTTTATACCAAAATATAAAAAAAACTATTAGGAACTTAGGGCAGCACAGTGGTTAGCACTGTCACCTCACAGCAAGAAGATCACTGGTTCGAGTCCCGGCTGGATCAGTTGGAAATTCAATATGGAGTTTATATGTTATCCCTGTGTGGGTGCTCTGGGTTCCCCGCCCAAACACATGCGCTATGAATTGGGTAATTTTAAATTGGCCGTAGTGTATGTCTGAATGAGTGTGTATGGGAGTTTCCCAGTGCTGGGTTGCGGCTGGAAGGGCATCAGCTGCGTTAATCATATGCTGGAATAGTTGGCGGTTCATTCCGCTGTGGCGACCCCTGATAAAATAAAGCGACTAAGTGACTTTAATAAAGCAGCTAATTTATTAGCGACTAATAAAAATATAACGGCTCAAACCGTAAATAGAAGAGATAGCTTAATGTTTAAACACATACCTGGCCAATCAGAGATCCCATCCGGGCTGGCTCTTTCTGTTTCGTACAAGTTTTGTTTCCATTCTATCAACTGGCTCTTTTTTGGGGCAGTCAGAGGATACAGTAGTTGCTGGACACAGTCATATGACTTTTGAACAGCAGATTTAATCCACCAGTCCTGAACTGACATGCTTCCAGTAGAATTAGAAGTGTGTAGATGTAAGCATGGCTATAAAACAATACAAAAGGTGAAGGGCTAAATGTTACGAGGGATTAATGAAGAACTCAGATATGCTTTCAAATTCAAAGTGCATATTCCAGGTTAATAAAAAAGCTATAGTAGTTGGCGCAACTTAAATCTGCAAGTGCAGGTTACAAGTTGAGTAAAAAAAATGTATTAATTTCAATTATAGGTTTTTTACCACACCGCTAATGTCTCAATAGCAGTTATCTAGTGAGCTAAGTTAGCAGTGTGCAGGGTAGCATTTAGTTGAATGTTTTCGGTAGCATTAGCATTGTGATTTATCATCATCTTTTTTTTTTTTTTTTTTTTAATGATTTTTTTTTTTTTTTTTTTTTTTTTTTTTTTTTTTTTTTTTTTTATTATTTTTTTATTTTTTTTATTAAACAGTAAATTATTACAGCATAATGACACATTAGGAACTATATAAGGAACATAAAAGATGCCAGGGGGATAAAACAGTAAAGAAGGGGAAAAAATACAATAAATTGAATAAGAGATACATATAACGTAAAGCTTAAAATAAAAATACAATATTAATAGTGTAAGTAAATCGAAACGAAGTACCGCTTTTTACAGGGGAATTTTAAATAGGGCATGACAAGATAATGTTTTCCTAGCCTTAGTGTTTCCTGAACCGGAAAGTGTTTCAAAGTATTGTTTCAGTTCTTTTATGAATACCTTAAAAAGTGGTTTATTATTGGAGAATTTGCATTTATGGATATGATATTTAGCAAGTAAAAGTAAAAGATTTATGAAGTAGAACATTTTATCTGTACTATTGTCTGTATCAATAAAACCAAATAATACATTTTCCCAAAGCAAAGAAAAATTGGAATATATAAACTCAATAACAAATTTGCAAAAGTTACCCCAAAATGTTTTTGTGTAGGAACAATACCAAAATAAATGTACAGTTGTTTCTTCTTTTAAATTACAGAAAGTGCACATTGTGTTAATATTCAATTTAAATCTTTTTAAATAGCTACTCACTGGGTAGAATCTGTGAATTAATTTAAAAGACACTTCTCTGACTTTGTTCACAATAAGATATTTGTGTGGCAAAAGCCAAACTTTTCTCCAGTTTGAAATATTTGTGAAATTGCTCCAGTAAGTAATAACATATGATTTTGCAACAACTTCTTTCTGAAACAAAATACGGATTGATTTGTTATTTGAGTTTGGAACAAGACAAGCTTTGCCCACTGTTGTTTCAAATGGATCACAGAGAGATGATGTGATACATAGAGTTCTGTTCAAGCCTTTAAACAGTGTAATAATTCCTGCAGGAACAGCATCAAATACAATGGCAAATTCTTTTGGTGACACAGGAAAATTGAACTTCTGTAAGAACTCATAATATGATAGCAAAAAACCATTTTCATTAAAGAGATCATGAACTAAAATAATTTTTTTATCATACCAACTCTGAAGAAATAAGGATTTGTTTTTGTAGAGTATATTGCGGTTATTCCAAACAAAAAAAGAGTGTGGAGAAAAGTTGTGTTTATAGATAAGAGACCAAGCAAGAAGCATTTGCTTGTGAAATGCCGAGAGCTTTATGGGTAACTTCTCAATATTATAATGACACAGGGAGAGAAAGTTCAAGCCACCCAGCTTTGAAAAAATATAGTTAGGGATATAATTCCAAATCGATGTGGGGCACTTTAAAAATTGTTTCATCCAATTAACTTTAAAGGTGCAATTTAATGTATTAAAATCTAAAAAAATTTAGTCCTCCATTTTCATAGGTGTTCATCACAACTGTTTTCTTAATGTAATGTGTACGATTTCTCCAAACAAAGTTAAATAATAACTTGTCTATTGTTTTACAAATTTTGTTTTCTAATTGTAAGACCAAAGCAGCATAGACTAATCTGGATAGACCTTCAGCTTTAGTAAGTAGCACTCTTCCATTTAAAGAGATATTTCTTTGAAGCCACTGATTAAGTTTTTTATGAGTTTTTTCTATAATTGGAGTAAAATTATCACTACAGCGTATGGATTCATTTTTGGTTATAACAATTCCTAAATAAACGACTTTTTCTTTAATCGGGATATTGCAAATAGAGGGAGCATCACAATCTTTCACAGATAATAATTCACATTTGGCAATATTCAGGTGTAAACCAGATGCTTCTGAAAATGTATTTATTACTCCTAAAGCTATGGCAACTTGATCACTATTTTTTAAAAAGAGAGTAGTGTCATCCGCTAACTGACTGACAATCACTTCCCTTTCTGCTATATTGATGCCTAAAAGATCACTTTGCTTAATATGATCTGCTAATAATTGTGCAGCCAGTAGAAATAAATAAGGAGAAATGGGACATCCTTGGCGTATGCCCCTTTTAACATCAAATCTAGTTGAAGTCCCATTTTTCAGTTTAATTGAGCTGTTAGCATTACTATAAAGAGTTTGAATTGCGTTACAAAAAAATGGACCAAACCCAAACCTTTTAAGACTGAGAAAAATAAAATTATGTTCAAGGGTATCAAAAGCTTTATAGAAGTCTAAAAATAATATATAACTTTTCTCAGAAATCAAGTGGGAGTAATCGAGAATGTCCAAAACTAGTCTGATATTGTTAGCAATATGTCTATTCTTCATAAATCCTGATTGGGTTTGATCAATAACTGAGTCTAATATATCTTTGAATCTTTCAGCAAGAATTGCTGCAAATATTTTATAATCATTATTTAATAGACATATTGGTCGCCAATTATCAATAAACAAGAGATCTTTATTTGACTTTGGGACAAGTGTGATAAGACCTTGATTCATAGTTGGTGGCAATTTGCTATTGGAAATACTCTCATTAAATACATGCAGTAAGAAAGGCGCCATCTGTTGGGCAAAAGTTTTATAAAACTCTGATACCATCCCATCTGTTCCAGGGGATTTATTATTTTTTAAATGGTTGATGGCATCCAATATTTCTTTACTAGTTATGGGCTTGTCACAAAAAATCTTATCTTCTAATGAGATATTTTTAGGATTTTTTAAGGATGATAAAAATGAGGATGTTAATTGTTCTGAGTAGTTGGAAGTGTATAAATTACCGTAAAACATAGAGCAATATTTAGATATTAATTTAGAATCAGAGGTAACTGTTCCATTAATATTAAGCTTGTTTATAGTATTGTGATTTGCGCGCTGCTTTTCTAATCGAAAAAAATACGCGGAATTCTGCTCCCCCTCTTCAAGCCATTTTTTCCTAGAACGAATAAATGCACCCTCGGCTTTTTTCTTATAAATCTCATCTAATTTGTTCTGTAATTCTATGAGATCAAGTTGGTCATCATCAGATAAATTATCCACCCCTTTCTCTATAATGGAAGAGATGTGGGCTATGATATCCTTTTCCTCGGCCCTTCTAGTCCGAACACACATATTGCTAAATGATCTTAAGTATTTTGCAGATTCATATTTAAACAATTCCCAGTTTTTACCGAAAGATTGTTCTGCGGTTGCTTTATTTAAAAAATATTTAAGTAAACGGTTAATTTCCGTAATAACTTGTTTGTTCTTTAGACATGAGGTATTAAGCTTCCAATATGATGTTCTCCCATTTACGTTTTCAGACGTACATATATTAATCTTTATTGCAATTGCTTTATGATCTGTCAGCGGGGTGGGATGAGTAGATAAAGAGATGTCCATTTGGTTTAGGTCCTTTGATACTAGCCAGTAATCAATGCGTGAATAATTACTAAGATTTTTAGTAGACCAAGTAAATCCCGGATCATCAGGAAATTTTTGCCTCCATGTATCGATCAATTCGTATCTATCCATTAATAGTTTTATTTTTGTAGTCGCGGAGGAATCTTTGCCAGGTGGCCACCGGTCCATTTGACTATTAAGAGTGATATTAAAATCTCCTCCAATTATGATATGCGCATTAGGAAATTTAGTCAACCAATGTTTAATTTTATTATCTAATAAATCAAGCAACTGGACATTCTGTGCATTGGAATTATATCCGTAAATATTAATAATCAAAAACGTTTGGTTAACAATAGAAATTATATGAATGAGAAAGTGGCCATTGCTATCACCTTCTGAGTGCAAAATGTTGCCATTAAAACGGTTTAGTGCAGTCATAATACCAGCAGAACGCTCGGAACAGTTGGAAAACCATACATCATTCCCCCATTGGGAACGCCAATAATTAGAGTCTTCTGGTACAGAGTGTGATTCTTGAAAAAAACAAAAATCTGTTTTAAATTGTTTCACAAACAAGAACAGTGCTTTACGTTTTAAGTTGAAACGCAACCCCCTGGCATTTAAAGATAGTATAGAAAAAGACATAAACAGTCAACTTGAAAGAATAAGAATATTGAGACGAATGTCACTTGAGAGAAAAATGTTCATTCAATAACCGAACGAAGCACCATATTACGAATAGAGGTACGTAAAGACAATAAAGAATATAAACTAATTAAGTATAAAGAACTGAGCAAAAAGAAGTCTTGCAAAGTCACCGCCTATGCATTGAGTAACGTTAGAAACGTAAAAAGGCATGTAATAAGCAGCAACAAGTTTAAGTCATTTTATCCCCGTTTTCTTTATCATTCTGCGAACCATCCTCACTCTGATGAAGACGAAGCTCAACGCCCCCAATGAAAGCTCGCGCCCCGACAAAGTAGGCAGATTTGCCCTCGCTGCGTGCCTTTTGAATTGTAGGCCAAAACTTGGCTCTAGTATCCTTGACAGATTGAGGAAGATCTTCAGCAAATCTCAGGCCTTTTTCTCGTAGAAACGAGTTGTTCTTCGCTGCAGCCCATATCGCATCCCGATGTGTTCTTGACAGAAAGCGAAGTATGATTCCTCTTGGTCTAGCGACTCCTGGCTTCTTCTTTCCCAGACGATGTACGACATCAATCACCTCTGTTAATTTGCTTTGTTCTTGAGGCAGAACGGTCTGGCATATTTTGATGATTTCAGATTTAACATCTTCGACTGATTCCGGTAACCCGTGCATTTTCAAATTCCATCTTCTCGAGTAATTTTCCAACTCCGTTATTCTGTTTTTCAGCTGAGTAACCGTCTCCTCTTCATTCTTTAATCTCCTCTCCACTTTCTCAATCCGTGTCTTCGCATCCTTTATTTCGTTACATGCAAAATCAATTGTCAGCTTTAAGCCTTCTATTTTCATGGAGTTTTCACCTACCATCTTTTCAATGGCATCTGATCTTGTGTTGATTAATGTCGAGAGAGTATCGACAATGTCTAAGTTAGACGGGGAAACTGCACACTCTTCTTTAAGGAGAGCTTTTTTAGATGCAGGAGGTTTGCACGGTGTTGCAGGATATGATGGAAATTCCTCTTCTGAAAGCATCAGAGACAGGTGACCGACTGTGTTAGCGTAGTCATGGCAGTTAGACATGAGGGGGTTAATTAAATCTGTCGCGGCAGCTTGTTTAGCAGCCTTCATCGTTCTCTTCTTTTCCCGTGACGACATGTAGATGATAGATGACTATTTAATAACAGTTAGAGTCTACCCAGGTTCTTTACCGTGTCTTCTTTTTTTGATATTATAGTTTTGGTGCAAGCGCTCGTTAAATAAAGTGTGGTCAGGTCGCCATCTTGGTCCCGATTTATCATCATCGCGGTAAATAGACACTTTCCACATGACGTCACGCGGTGTCCGGTTTCACTCCACGGAGCGTATCATTACTTCCGCCTACACAGAAATCAGCGAGTACTCACGAAGTCAGCTGTATATTTATTACAGATACGGTTAGACTGCGACTATGGCTGTTTTCTGTTGTCTGCATTCATGGTGAGAGATATGACACCTTAAAAAGATGTACAGATCATCCAGATTTCAGCTTGAACCAAGAAAATGGCACTTTAAACAGAGTCTATTGCTTCGTGTTGCTGTCTTTACTGCAGATGGAGTTGGTATGGACTTGTCAGTATTTGTCAAGTAAAGATTGCAGATGTTTACACGGGTGCTGAACATGTCAGAATTTACTTTTATTTAATTTTTTTAGTGTCCCGAAGAATAAAAAATCAATAAAACCGTGGTGTTTTACTGTTGTTGTTTACAGTGGACAGCTGATTCACGAACACATTGATATTATTCACATTCTGCTGCTCAGTTCTCTCACATTTTATTCTATATAGGTATTTTATTCATGAACATAAAACATTTATGTCTATTTAATATTCAAATTAAACTCAATAGAATAACAATGTTGTACAGTATGTGACTCTTACTGATCAAACTAAATCATTACAAATCTTTACATTATTAGTAGATTCTGAATTAATTTGAAACATTTTTAATTAGAAAGTTGTACAGACATCAAATTAAATCAACCCAAAAGGTGGTCGCAGGACATAATTAATTAATTCAAATTAAAACCTGAACAAAATATTAATGGATCAATAATTGATAAAACCGATAGCATTTATAGACGTACTTAGCTGATAATATGAGAAGATATAATAAAGAATCAGGCTAGAACGTTACCCTACTGAAAAATCCAGCTTAAACCAGCCTAGGCTGGTTGGCTGGTTTTAGCTGGTTGACCAGCCTGGTTTTAGAGGGGTTTTGGCCATTTCCAGGCTGGTTTCCAGCCATTTCCAGCCTGGTCATAGCTGGTCAGGCTGGAAAATGACCAGCTAAAACCAGCTTGAACACCTAACCAGGCTGGGAGCCCAGCCAAAACCAGCTATGTCCATCTTAAACCAGGCTGGTCAAGCTGGTTTTAGCTGGATTTAGCTGGTCATTTTCCAGCCTGACCAGCTAAGACCAGGCTGGAAATGGCTGGAAACCAGCCTGGAAATGACCAAAACCCCTCTAAAACCAGGCTGGTCAACCAGCTAAAACCAGCCAGGCCTAGGCTGGTTTAAGCAGGAATTTTCAGCAGGGATATAACAGATGATATAAATTTATATTCAGAGCAGCATTGTATTAAAAAAAGATATTATTGAGGAAATAAACTTAATTAATAAGTGAAAAGGTTGCAAACATACACTTTCCTTGATAAACAATGGCTTATCAAGGAAAAAAAAACCCAGAAAGCAGTTCAGTGTTGACAGAAAAACATTTAGACACCTGCCCAATACCAATAACAGCCTTAAATCAGATCGTGCAATGCTAATATTTTTATTTGTAAATTATTTGTAAAGTCTTCCATTCATTTAAAGGTAAACCGGAACTATAAATACACCGCGGTGCCGATAGGGGCAAGTGAAGTGACGTCATTGCGAAAATGCTCTATTATTGTGTTCATGTTATGTTTAATGTGAATTACAGAGAGTCTGGTGGTTTGTTAAGCCCACTCACCTGTATGAGGCACACTCAGAAATGCACAATGCTTTGAGGTTTTCAAAACATGTGTTGGGTTGCTTCAAAAATAAAAATAATTAATTGATAATTACTAATTCCATCATTACAATTATATTTAAGTTACTTTTCTAATTTAATTTAATTTCTAATCTAATCTAATTTCTTGACTCAGAACTGAAAACTCTCATAAATGTAAATGTCTCAGAAATGAAACTCTTAATAATTTAAGTTTGAGTTAAACGAGACATTTTCAATTAGTTTAACACTTTAAAATTTAAATTAGTTTTTTCAAAACAAACTCTTTGCATATATTGGCATACATTTCTAAAATAATTTACTTAAACATGACAATTAACCTTCCTTAGGTGAAAAACTGATTATACAAATAATCTGAATAACATTGATTCATTCATTTTCCTTCGGCTTAGTCCTTCATTTATCAGGGGTCACCACAGCGGAATGAACCGCATGTTCCAGCCGCAACCCAGTATTGGGAAACACCCATTCTCTTATTCACACACATACACTACAGACAATTTAGTTCATCAATTCCCCTATAGCGCATGTGTTTGGACTGTGGGGGAAACCGGAGCACCCGGAGGAAACCCACACGAACTTGGGGAGAACATGCAAACTCCACAGAGAAATGCCAACTGGCCCAGCCAGGACTCGAACCAGCAACCTTCCTGCTGTGAGGCGGCAGTGCTAACCACTGAGCCACCGTGCCACCTGAAAAACAATTATATAATATACAAAATACAGTTGAAGTCAGAATTATTAGCCCCCATGAGTTTTTGTTTCTTTTTTAAATATTTCTCATGTTTAACAGAGCAAGGAAATTTTCACAGTATTTCCTATAATATTTTTTCTTCTGGAGAAAGTCTTATTTGTTTTATTTCGGCTAGAATAAAAGCAGTTTTTAATTTTTTATGAACCATTTTAAGGTCAATATTATTAGCCCCTTTAAGCTAATTTTTTTTGATAGTCTCCAGAACAAACCATCGTTATATAATAACTTGCCTAATTACCCTAACCTGCCTAGTTAACCTAATTAACCTAGTTAAGCCTTTAAATGTCACTTTAAGCTGTATAGAAGTGTCTTGAAGAATATCTAGTCTAATATTATTTACTGTCATCATGACAAAGATAAAATAAATCAGTTATTAGAAATGAGTTATTAAAACTATTATGATTAGAAATTTGTTGGAGAAATCTCTCCGTTAAACAGAAATTGGGGGAAAAAATAAACAGGGGGGCTAATAATTCTGACTGTATATATATATATATACTTATCTTTGAAATGATCCCTTATTTTGTTATGAAGTAAATTCTATGTTGATTCATTTGACAAATGTAAACATTAGCTGAAAATAATGTTTAGTAATTTTTAGTTTCTGAAAATAATTTAACAAACAAAAATAAAAGTCGCTTATGTGAATTGATTTAACCGATGTAAATTGTTTATTAAATGTATTTGCAGTATTTAGGGCAAGTACATATAAGTAACTCTAATTAAACATGACCAAAAAATGAAAAGTAGTCCCTTAACTGCTGAAAAATCCAGCTTAAACCAGCCTAGGCGGGTTGGCTGGTTTTAGCTGGTTGACCAGTCTGGTTTTAGAGGGGTTTTGGCCATTTCCAGCCTGGTTTTAGCTGGTCGGGCTGGAAAATGACCAGCTAAATCCAGCTAAAACCAGCATGACCAGCCTGGTTTAAGCTGGACATAGCTGGTATTGGCTGGGCTCCCAGCCTGGCTAGGCTGGTCAAGCTGGTTTTAGCTTGTCATTTTCCAGCCTGACCAGCTATTATTGTTTAATGCGGAAGTGCGCGCGTTTTTGCGATTGTTTTAGAACTTCCGATTCAGCCGCCTATGGGAGAAATGACTAGGAATAATAAACGGCAGAAAACGATCAAACTACTTGCTCTACAAACAAGTGTTTGCATGATTATACATAAAAAGTAGAATAATACAATAAGAAAAGTTCAGTTTGCAACACCAAGCAGCAAAATGAGCTGTTTTTAACATCTTAAAATGAATGGAACTGAATGAAACCGGAAGTCTCGAGCCAAAATGATTCAAATGGCTGCGCCCGCTCATACGCGGAGAATAAGGTGAATAGGACCAGGATGGAAATGGCTGGAAATCAGCCTGGAAATGCCCAAAACCCCTCTAAAACCAGGCTGGTCGACCAAATAAAACCAGCCAACGTTTTAGCGGGTTTTTTTTCAGTAGGGTTACTTTACTCTTTCAGTGGAAAAGTAATTTAATTACAGTGATGAGTTACTTTTGAACGTATTACACTGAGCGTAACTGATTATTTTCAGGACTATTTAACCATTTAAAAAACAAGCTGTGAGATATTTTGGTTATAAAATGACCGAACAGAGCCAATGGTTAAAGATGTGTAAAACATCGTGTTACATAACCTGTGTTTTACAGTCTGACGGTCAGGTCTGGCGGCTTTCAAAACACTATATACGTACAATAAGAGCGATTCGGCAGCAGGAGTGCAGCTACCCTCTGACTAATCACGTAAAATACATCAGATCTATTTTGGGCAGTGCATTTTGGCATGGATGCTTGTTGCCGCACGGTGAATGTCAGACAACAGATCGCCATGGCAACAGCAGAGAGCTGCATGCTCGCCACTAGTCGACGGAGCCGACTGACAGATCTGAACTGCTCAGCAACAGAAGCAAACAGCATCCCATATCGCCTCATAAGTGCTCATCGTCCGTAAAAAGTCAGTAAAATTGTAGAATTTGCGACGCCTCTCGTGAAGTTTTGAAGATAGTTGCGTTGAGAGCACCACCAGAAGAATGTGCTAATTTAATTTAATCACTCAGCAAAAAACATGGCGCTGCACTCCTGATTTGTTGTTAACACAGTTTATAGATGCTACATTTATGTTAAATTTAAGTGGCTGTACAAAAAGCCGCTGGTTGGCCGGTTTTAGCTGGTTGACCAGCCTGGTTATAGAGGGGTTTTGGCCATTTCCAGGCTGGTTTCCAGCCATTTCCAGCCTGGTCTTAGCTGGTCAGACTGGAAAATGACCAGCTAAAACCAGCTTGACCAGCCTGGTTTAAGCTGGACATAGCTGGTTTTGGCTGGGCTCCCAGCCTGGCTAGGCTGGTCAAGCTGACCAGCTAGGACCAGGCTGGAAATGGCTGGAAATGGCCAAAACCCCTCTAAAACCAGGCTGGTTGACCAGCTAAAACCAGCCAACCAGCCTAGGCTGGTTTAAGCTGTGTTTTTCAGTAGGGTAAACAACCTCAGAATTGACATTGACGTCAAAATATGATCTATATATATATATAATATTTCGCATGAGAACCATCAATTTGACTTCACACAAACTGCACCACAATGAGTAAACTACAAAACTTGACATAGAAAACAGGTCAGAAATGCAAACTGATTTGATTTGATGATACGTCAACAACAACATCGAATTGACATCTAACATTGGTGTCAATAATCAACTAGATATTAAAGTTTGAGGACAAACTTTATGGTGGCTTGAAAAGCCGAGTCTAAAAGTTTGAAGTCGTTTTTAAGTGTAAATAACTGAAGCAGTTTTTATGAAGTTTGAAACAGTCGGCATAGATAAGTACATATATGTTAGCATGTTTCTAGGTTGTTGCTAGGCGGTTGCTAAAGTATTCTAAGTGGTTGCTAGGCAGTTGCTAACATAGATTAGCATGATTCTAGCATTAATTAGCATGTTACTAGCATGTTTCTAGCATGAATTAGCATGTTACTAGCATGATTCTAGCACGAATTAGCAAGTAACTAGCATGATTCTAACATGAATTAGCATGATTGTACCATCAATTAGCATGCGTCTAGCATGAATTAGCATGTAACTAGCATGAATCTAGCATGAACTAGCATGATTCTAGCATGAATTAGCATGTAACTAGCATGATTATAGCATGGATTAGCATGTTTCTAGCATGAATTAGCATGTTACTAGCATGATCCTAGCATGAATTAGCATGTTACTAGCATGATTCTAGCATGAATTAGCATGTTTCTAGCATGAATTGGCATGATTCTAGCATGAATTAGCATGTTACTAGCATGAATTAGCATGTTACTGCCATGATTTTAGCATGAATTAGCATGTTGTTAGCATGATTCTAGCATGAATTAGCATGTTACTAGCATGTTTCTAGCATGAATTAGCATGTTGTTAGCATGATTCTAGTATGAATTAGCATGTTACTAGCATGTTTCTAGCATGAATTAGCATGTTGTTAGCATGATTCTAGTATGAATTAGCATGTTACCAGCATGTTACTAGCATGAATTAGCAGGTTACTAGCATGATTCTAGTATGAATTAGCATGTAACTAGCATGATATTAGCATGAATTAGCATGTAACTAGCATGATA
Organism: Danio aesculapii; assembly: GCF_903798145.1. NCBI lineage: Eukaryota > Metazoa > Chordata > Actinopteri > Cypriniformes > Danionidae > Danio > Danio aesculapii. The sequence goes on along the minus strand of NC_079438.1, from coordinate 1,521,033 downwards.
TTAGTATGTTACTAGCATGATTCTAGCATGAATCAGCTTGTTTCTAGCATGAATTAGCATGTTGTTAGCATGAATTAGCATGTTACTAGCATGACTAGCATGTCGCTATAGTGTTGCTAGCACCTTTCTAGCAAGATTAGCATGTCAGTAGGAAGTTTAAACTGTTAGCATGTGTTAGAATAGCTAGTCACAGTCTCTGGGACAGTTGCTAGGGTTCTGAAATTGGTTGCTAGGGAGTGGCTAGTAAGTTTAAAGGTAATTAGTGATTGGCTGCTGGCTAGACTGAGTTGAATGAGGCCAGACTCTAGTCTGTAGGACAGTCTGATGCAGAGTTATGAGCTCACAAAGGTTGATCCAATGATAAGTAAATGACAGTCTTTTACAATGGAAGTCTATGGGACAGTTGCTAGGGTGCTGTAAGTGGTTGCTAGGGAGTGGCTAGTAAATTAAGAAGTCATCAGTTATTGGCTGCTGGCTAGACTGAGTTAAATGAGTCCAGTTAGAAGTCTGTAGGACAGTCTGATGCAGAGTTATGAGCTCACAAAGTTTGACCCAATGTTAAGTCAATGGGACTTTTGGGAATTTTCTGGGTCGTTTTTCGGAAAACCCAAAGTCGGATCAGTTAGAAAAGATATAGCAACCCGAGTCAGACCAGTTCGAAGGTTTGATGAAAGTTTGAAGTATGTAGCTTGAAAGGCCTAGGAGGAGATACACTTAGAAATTAAAGCTGCAAGCAGCGATGATAGGGACCTCGCACCCGGGCTCACCGCCGCCCGGTGGCCGTAGGACGACAGAGAACCGCGAACAATAATAATTTAGGCCGATACATCAAAAAATCTGAGAAAATCACAGATTTATGCAAAACTTGCTCCCGTCAGCAGGTGGCGCTATGACTGTGACTCAATATTTTCATGCAGATGTCTTCAGGAGAGGATTTTAATCAACCATGTGAATTTTCAGGCAGATCAGACATTGTTTGGCTGAGTTATAGGCAATTTTACTGTTGCCACCAGGTGGCGCTATGACTGTGACTCAATATTGGCATGTAGATGTCTTCAGGAGAGCAATCTTATCAACCATGTGAAGTTTTAGGCAGATCGGATATTGTTTGGCTGAGTTATAGGCAATTTTAAGTTTGCCAGCAGGTGGCGCTATAACTGTATCGAGTTATTGGCATGTAAACATGTTCAGGTCAGGACACTTATCAAATGTGTGAGTTTTGAGGCAGATCGGATCATGCATGCCTGAGTTATAACGACTTGATGTTTCATGGCGAATCATCAAAGTTTGCGAGTCCGCCACGGACACGCCCATCAACGAAAACTCTAGACCTTCACAATATATGATCGATACTGCTTTCAGATGACACCACTCAAATTTGGTGCTGATATGATAAAATTTGTGGAGGAGTTTGTTTCACTGTAAATCTTGCTATTTCCTGTAGCCAGCAGGTGGCGCTATAACTGTATCGGGATATTGTCATGTAAACGTGTTCAGGTCAGGACGGTTATCAAACGTGTGAATTTTGAGGCAGATCAGATAATGCATGCCTGAGTTATAACAACTTGATGTTTCGTGGCGAGTCGTCAAAATTTACGAGGCCGCCACGGACACGCCCATCGACGAAAACTCTAAAGCTTCGCAATTCAACATCGCCAAGGCCTTTAGATGACATAACCCAATTTTGGTGTCGATCGGATGAAATCCCTAGGAGGAGTTCGTTAAAGTACAACGCCTGGAAATGGCAAAATCGCCACTTTTTCGCCGCAGGAAGCCGTAAATATCCGACTTCCTGTTGGGTTTGAGATATCGCTCCTTGAGACTTTTTTGTAGGTCTTGGCATGTTTGAGGTGTGTGCCAATTTTCGTGCATGTGCGTGATTCGTGGCTCGGGGGCTTGTCCGTATCAATTTTCTAGGTGGCGCTGTCGAGTCATTTTGCCACGCCCACTTCCGAAGCCTATAACAAACGTAAATTTTCGCCACTTCTGGGGCGTGTGCAAATTTTCGTGAGTTTTCGGGCATGTTTAGACCCTCAAAATCGCGATTCATTCGGGAGAAGAATAATAATAATAATAATAATAATAATTAAAGCTGCAAGCAGCGATGATAGGGACCTCGCACACGGGCTCACCGCCGCCCGGTGGCCGTAGGATGACAGAGAACCGCGAACAATAATAATTTAGGCCGAAACATTAAAAAAATCGGAGAAAATCACAGTTTTATGTCAAACTTGCTCCCGTCAGCAGGTGGCGCTATGACTGTGACTCAATATTTTCATGTAGATGTCTTCAGGAGAGGATTTTAATCAACCATGTGAATTTTGAGGCAGATCGGACATTGTTTGGCTGAGTTATAGGCAATTTTACGGTTGCCACCAGGTGGCGCTATGACTGTGACTCAATATTGGCATGTAGATGTCTTCAGGAGAGCAATCTTATCAACCATGTAAAGTTTTAGGCAGATCGGATATTGTTTGGCTGAGTTATAGGCAATTTTAAGTTTGCCAGCAGGTGGCGCTATAACTTTATCGAGTTATTGGCATGTAAACATGTTCAGGTCAGGACACTTATCAAATGTGTGAGTTTTGAGGCAGATCGGATCATGCATGCCTGAGTTATAACAACTTCTTGTTGCATGGCGAATCATCAAAGTTTGCGAGTCCGCCACGGACACGCCCATCGACGAAAACTCTAGACCTTCACAATATAGCATCGATACTCCTTTCAGATGACACCACTCAAATTTGGTGCTGATATGATAAAATTTGTGGGAGGAGTTTGTTTCGCTGTAAATCATGTCATTTTCTGTAGCCAGCAGGTGGCGCTATAACTGTATCGGGATATTGGCATGTAAACGTGTTCAGGTCAGGACGGTTATCAAACGTGTGAGTTTTGAGGCAGATCGGATAATGCATGCCTGAGTTATAACAACTTGATGTTTCGTGGCGAGTCGTCAAAATTTATGAGGCCGCCACGGACACGCCCATCGACGAAAACTCTAAAGCTTCGCAATTTAACATCGCCAAGGCCTTCAGATGACATAACCCAATTTTGGTGTCGATCGGATGAAATCCCTAGGAGGAGTTCGTTAAAGTACAACGGCTGGAAATGGCAAAATCGCCACTTTTTTGCCGCAGGAAGCCATAAATATCCGACTTCCTGTTGGGTTTGAGATATCGCTCCCTGAGACTTTTTTGTAGGTCTTGGCATGTTTGAGGTGTGTGCCAATTTTCGTGCATGTGCGTGATTCGTGGCTCGGGGGCTTGTCCGTATCAATTTTCTAGGTGGCGCTGTCGAGTCATTTTGCCACGCCCACTTCCGAAGCCTATATTAAACGTAAATTTTCGCCACTTCTGGGGCGTGTGCAAATTTTCGTGAGTTTTCGGGCATGTTTAGACCCTCAAAATCGCGATTCATTCGGGAGAAGAATAAGAATAATAATAATAATAATAATTAAAGCTGCAAGCAGCGATGATAGGGACCTCGCACACGGGCTCACCGCCGCCCGGTGGCCGTAGGACGACAGAGAACTGCGAACAATAATAGTTTAGGCCGATATATAAAAAAATCTGAGAAAATCACAGATTTATGCCAAACTTGCTCCCGTCAGCAGGTGGCGCTATGACTGTGGCTCAATATTTTCATGTAGATGTCTTCAGGAGTGGAATTTTATCCACCATGTGAATTTTCAGGCAGATCGGACTTTGTTTGGCTGAGTTATAGGCAATTTTACTGTTGCCACCAGGTGGCGCTATGACTGTGACTCAATATTGGCATGTAGATGTCTTCAGGAGAGCAATCTTATGAACCATGTGAAGTTTTAGGTAGATCGGATATTGTTTGGCTGAGTTATAGGCAATTTTAAGTTTGCCAGCAGGTGGCGCTATAACTTTATCGAGTTATTGGCATGTAAACATGTTCAGGTCAGGACACTTATCAAATGTGTGAGTTTTGAGGCAGATCGGATCATGCATGCCTGAGTTATAACAACTTGATGTTTCATGGCGAATCATCAAAGTTTGCGAGTCCGCCACGGACACGCCCATCGACGAAAACTCTAGACCTTCACAATATATCATCGATACTGCTTTCAGATGACACCACTCAAATTTGGTGCTGATATGATGAAATTTGTGCGAGGAGTTTGTTTTACTGTAAATCATGTCATTTCCTGTAGCCAGCAGGTGGCGCTATAACTGTATCAGGATATTGGCATGTAAACGTGTTCAGGTCAGGACGGTTATCAAACGTGTGAATTTTGAGGCAGATCGGATAATGCATGCCTGAGTTATAACAACTTGATGTTTCATGGCGAGTCGTCAAAATTTACGAGGCCGCCACGGACACGCCCATCGACGAAAACTCTAAAGCTTCGCAATTTAACATCGCCAAGGCCTTTAGATGACATAACCCAATTTTGGTGTCGATCGGATGAAATCCCTAGGAGGAGTTCGTTAAAGTACAACGCCTGGAAATGGCAAAATCGCCACTTTTTCGCCGCAGGAAGCCATAAATATCCGACTTCCTGTTGGGTTTGAGATATCGCTCCTTGAGACTTTTTTGTAGGTCTTGGCATGTTTGAGGTGTGTGCCAATTTTCGTGCATGTGCGTGATTCGTGGCTCGGGGGCTTGTCCGTATCAATTTTCTAGGTGGCGCTGTCGAGTCATTTTGCCACGCCCACTTCCGAAGCCTATAACAAACGTAAATTTTCGCCACTTCTGGGGCGTGTGCAAATTTTCGTGAGTTTTCGGGCATGTTTAGACCCTCAAAATCGCGATTCATTCGGGAGAAGAATAAGAATAATAATAATAATTAAAGCTGCAAGCAGCGATGAAAGGGACCTCGCACACGGGCTCACCGCCGCCCGGTGGCCGTAGGACGACAGAGAACCGCGAACAATAATAATTTAAGCCGATATATATAAAAAACCTGAGAAAATCAAGGATTTATGCCATACTTGCTCCTGTCAGCAGGTGGCGCTATGACTGTGACTCAAGATTGGCATGTAGATGTCTTCAGGAGTGAATTTTAATCAAGCATGTGAATTTTCAGGCAGATCGGACTTTGTTTGGCTGAGTTATAGGCATTTTTACTGTTGCCACCAGGTGGCGCTATGACTGTGACTCAATAATGGCATGTACATGTCTTCAGGAGAGCAATCTTATCAACCATGTAAAGTTTTAGGCAGATCGGATATTGTTTGGCTGAGTTATAGGCAATTTTAAGTTTGCCAGCAGGTGGCGCTATAACTGTATCGAGTTATTGGCATGTAAACATGTTCAGGTCAGGACACTTATCAAATGTGTGAGTTTTGAGGCAGATGGGATCATGCATGCCTGAGTTATAACAACTTGATGTTTGGTGGCGAATCATCAAAGTTTGCGAGTCCGCCACGGACACGCCCATCGACGAAAACTCTAGACCTTCACAATATATCATCGATACTGCTTTCAGATGACACCACTCAAATTTGGTGCTGATATCATGAAATTTGTGGGAGGAGTTTGTTTCACTGTAAATCATGTCATTTCCTGTAGCCAGCAGGTGGCGCTATAACTGTATCGGGATATTGGCATGTAAACGTGTTCAGGTCAGGACGGTTATCAAGCGTGTGAATTTTGAGGCAGATCGGATTATGCATGCCTGAGTTATAAGAACTTCCTGTTTCGTGGCGAGTCGTCAAAGTTTGCGAGGCCGCCACGGACACGCCCATCGACGAAAACTCTAAAGCTTCGCAATTTAACATCGCCAAGGTCTTTAGATGACATAACCCAATTTTGGTGTCGATCGGATGAAATCCCTAGGAGGAGTTCGTTAAAGTACAACGCCTGGAAATGGCAAAATTGCCACTTTTTCGCCGCAGGAAGCCATAAATATCCGACTTCCTGTTGGGTTTGAGATATCGCTCCTTGAGACTTTTTTGTAGGTCTTGGCATGTTTGAGGTGTGTGCCAATTTGCGTGCATGTGCGTGATTCGTGGCTCGGGGGCTTGTCCGTATTAATTTTCTAGGTGGCGCTGTCGAGTCATTTTGCCACGCCCACTTCCGAAGCCTATAACAAACGTAAATTTTCGCCACTTCTGGGGCGTGTGCAAATTTTCGTGAGTTTTCGGGCATGTTTAGACCCTCAAAATCGCGATTCATTCGGGAGAAGAATAATAATAATAATAATAATAATTAAAGCTGCAAGCAGCGATGATAGGGACCTCGCACACGGGCTCACCGCCGCCCGGTGGCCGTAGGACGACAGAGAACCGCGAACAATAATAATTTTAGCCGATACGTAAAAAAATCTGAGAAAATCACAGATTTATGCCAAACTTGCTCCCGTCAGCAGGTGGCGCTATGACTGTGAGTCAAGATTGGCATGTAGATGTGTTCAGTAGTGGAAACTCATCAAACATGTGAAGTTTCAGCCTGATTGGACATTGTGTGGATGAGTTATAAGCCAAACTACCTACTGTCAGCAGGTGGCGCTATGACTGTGACTCAATATTGGCATGTAGATGTCTTCAGGAGATGAGTCTTAACAACCATGTGAAGTTTCAGGCAGATCGGACATTGTTTGGCTGAGTTATAGGCAATTTTATTGTTGCCAGCAGGTGGCGCTATAACTGTGACTCAATTTTGGCATGTAGTTGTCTTCAGGAGTGGATTTTAATCAACCATGTGAATTTTCAGGCAGATCGGACATTGTGTGGTTGAGTTATAGGAAATTTTGCCGTTGCCAGCAGGTGGCGCTATGACTGTGACTCAATATTGATATGTAGATGTCTTCAGGAGAGGATTTTAATCAACCATGTGAATTTTCAGGCAGATCGGACATTGTGTGGCTGAGTTATAGGCAATTTTACTGTTCCCAGCAGGTGGCGCTATAACTTTAACTGGATATTGATATGTAAACATGTTCAGGTCAGGACGGTTATCAATTGTGTGAATTTTGAGGCAGATCGGATCATGCATGCCTGAGTTATAATGACTTCCTGTTTTGTGGCGAATCGTCAAAGTTTGCGAGGCCGCCACGGACACACCCATCGACGAAAACTCTAAAGCTTCGCAATTTAACATCGCCAAGGCCTTTAGATGACAAAACCCAACTTTGGTGTCGATCGGATGAAATCCCTAGGAGGAGTTCGTTAAAGTACAACGCCTGAAAATGGCAAAAACGCCACTCTTTCGCCGCAGGAAGCTAAAAATATACGACTTCCTGTTGGGGTTGAGGTTTCGCTCCAAGAGACTTTTTCGTAGGTTTTGGCATGTTTGACGTGTGTGCCAAGTTTCGTGGGTGTGCGAGATTCGTAGCTCGGGGGCCTGTCAGTTTAATTTTTATAGGTGGCGCCAGCAGGTGGCGCTATAACTGTATCGAGTTATTGGCATGTAAGCGTGTTCAGGTCAGGTTGGTGATTACATGTGTGAGTTTTGAGGCTGATCGGATCATGCATGCCTGAGTTATAACAACTTCCTGTTTCGTGGCGAACCATCAAAGTTTGCGAGGCCGCCACGGACACACCCATCGACGAAAACTCTGGACCTTCACAATATATCATCGCTAGAGTGTTCAGAGGACACCTCTCAAATTTGGTGCTTATATGACCAAATTTGTGGGAGGAGTTTGTTACAATGTAAAATCATGTCATTTCCTGTAGCCAGCAGGTGGCGCTATAACTGTATCGGGATATTGGCATGTAAACGTGTTCAGGTCAGGACGTTTATCAAACGTGTGAATTTTGAGGCTGATCGGATAATGCATGCCTGAGTTATAACGACTTCCTGTTTCGTGGCGAGTCGTCAAAGTTTGCGAGGCCGCCACGGACACGCCCATCGACGAAAACTCTAAAGCTTCGCAATTTAACATCGCCAAGGTCTTTAGATGACATAACCCAATTTTGGTGTCGATCGGATGAAATCCCTAGGAGGAGTTCGTTGAAATACAACGCCTGGAAATTGCAAAAACGCCACTTTTTCGCCGCAGGAAGCTGTAAATATCCGACTTCCTGTTGGGTTTGAGATATCGCTCCTTGAGACTTTTTCGTAGGTCTTGGCATGTTTGAGGTGTGTGCCAATTTTCGTGCATGTGCGTGATTCGTGTGTCGGGGGCTTGTCCGTATTAATTTTCTAGGTGGCGCTGTCGAGTCATTTTGCCACGCCCACTTCCGAGACCCATATCAGCCGACCAGTTACGCCGCGTTTGATGTGTGTGCAAAGTTTCGTGACTTTTCGAGCACGTTTAGACCCTCAAAAGTGCCCCGATTAGGGGCGGAATAATAATAATAATAATAATAAAAAACGGAGCAATTCCAATAGGGCCTTGCACCGTTTGGTGCTCGGTCCCTAATAATAATAATAATAATAATAAACGGAGCAATTCTAATAGGGCCTTGCACCGTTTGGTGCTCGGTCCCTAATAATAAACGGAGCAATTCCAATAGGGCCTTGCACCGTTTGGTGCTCGGTCCCTAACAAGCAGCGATGAAAGGGACCTCGCACACGGGCTCACCGCCGCCCGGTGGCGTTAGGACGACAGAGAACCGCGAACAATAATAATTTAAGCTGATACATAAAAAAATCTGAGAAAATCACAGATTTATGCCATACTTGCTCCTGTCAGCAGGTGGCGCTATGACTGTGACTCAAGATTGGCATGTAGATGTCTTCAGTAGTGGGAACTCATCAAACATGTGAAGTTTCAGCCTGATCGGACATTGTGTGGATGAGTTATAAGCCAAACTACCTACTGTCAGCAGGTGGCGCTATGACTGTGACTCAATATTGGCATGTAGATGTCTTCAGGAGATGAGTCTTAACAACCATGTGAAGTTTTAGGCAGATCGGACATTGTTTGGCTGAGTTATAGGCAATTTTATTGTTGACAGCAGGTGGCGCTATAACTGTGACTCAATATTGGCATGTAGTTGTCTTCAGGAGTGGATTTTAATCAACCATGTGAATTTTCAGGCCGATCGGACATTGTGTGGCTGAGTTATAGGCAATTTTACTGTTCCCAGCAGGTGGCGCTATAACTTTAACTGGATATTGATATGTAAACATGTTCAGGTCAGGACGGTTATCAATTGTGTGAATTTTGAGGCAGATCGGATCATGTATGCCTGAGTTATAATAACTTCCTGTTTTGTGGCGAATCGTCAAAGTTTGCGAGGCCGCCACGGACACGCCCATCGAGTAAAACTCTAAAGCTTCGCAATTTAACATCGCCAAGGGCTGTAGATGACAAAACCCAATTTTGGTGTCGATCGGATTAAATCCCTAGGAGGAGTTCGCTAAAGTACAACGCCTGGAAATGGCAAAAACGCCACTTTTTCGCCGCAGGAAGCTAAAAATATACGACTTCCTGTTGGGTTTGAGATTTCGCTCCAAGTGACTTTTTCGTAGGTTTTGCCATGTTTGACGTGTGTGCCAAGTTTCGTGCGTGTGCGAGATTCGTAGCTCGGGGGCCTGTCCGTTTAATTTTTATAGGTGGCGCCAGCAGGTGGCGCTATAACTGTATCGGGATATTGGCATGTAAGCGTGTTCAGGTCAGGACGGTGATCAAATGTGTGAGTTTTGAGGCTGATCGGATCATGCATGCCTGAGTTATAACAACTTCCTGTTTCGTGGCGAACCATCAAAGTTTGCGAGGCCGCCACGGACACACCCATCGACGAAAACTCTGGACCTTCACAATATATGATCGCTAGAGTGTTCAGAGGACACCTCTCAAATTTGGTGCTGATATGACCAAATTTGTGGGAGGAGTTTGTTACAATGTAAAATCATGTCATTTCCTGTAGCCAGCAGGTGGCGCTATAACTGTATCGGGATATTGGCATGTAAACGTGTTCAGGTCAGGACGGTTATCAAACGTGTGAATTTTGAGGCAGATCGGATAATGCATGCCTGAGTTATAACGACTTCCTGTTTCGTGGCGAGTCGTCAAAGTTTGCCAGGCCGCCACGGACACGCCCATCGACGAAAACTCTAAAGCTTCGCAATTTAACATCGCCAAGGCCTTTAGATGACATAACCCAATTTTGGTGTCGATCGGATGAAATCCCTAGGAGGAGTTCGTTAAAATACAACGCCTGGAAATGGCAAAAACGCCACTTTTTCGCCGCAGGAAGCTGTAAATATCTGACTTCCTGTTGGGTTTGAGATATCGCTCCTTGAGACTTTTTCGTAGGTCTTGGCATGTTTGAGGTGTGTGCCAATTTTCGTGCATGTGCGTAATTCGTGTGTCGGGGGCTTGTCCGTATCAATTTTCTAGGTGGCGCTGTCGAGTCATTTTGCCACGCCCATTTCCGAGACCCATATCAGCCGACCATTTACGCCGCGTTTGATGTGTGTGCAAAGTTTCGTGAGTTTTCGAGCACGTTTAGACCCTCAAAAGTGCCCCGATTAGGGGCGGAATAATAATAATAATAATAATAATAATAATAATAAAAAACGGAGCAATTCCAATAGGGCCTTGCACCGTTTGGTGCTCGGTCCCTAATTAAAGCTGCAAGCAGCGATGATAGGGACCTCGCACCCGGGCTCACCGCCGCCCGGCGGCCGTAGGACGACAGAGAACCGCGAACAATAATAATTTAGGCCGATACATAAAAAAAATCGGAGAAAATCACAGATTTATGCCAAACTTGCTCCCGTCAGCAGATGGCGCTATGACTGTGACTCAATATTTTCATGTAGATGTCTTGAGGAGAGGATTGTAATCAACCATGTGAATTTTCAGGCAGATCGGACAATGTTTGGCTGAGTTATAGGCAATTTTACTGTTGCCACAAGGTGGCGCTATGACTGTGACTCAAAATTGGCATGTAGATGTCTTAAGGAGAGCAATCTTATCAACCATGTGAAGTTTTAGGCAGATCGGATATTGTTTGGCTGAGTTATAGGCAATTTTAAGTTTGCCAGCAGGTGGCGCTATAACTTTATCGAGTTATTGGCATGTAAACATGTTCAGGTCAGGACACTTATCAAATGTGTGAGTTTTGAGGCAGATGGGATCATGCATGCCTGAGTTATAACAACTTGATGTTTGGTGGCGAATCATCAAAGTTTGCGAGGCCGCCACGGACACGCCCATCGACGAAAACTCTAGACCTTCACAATATATCATCGATACTGCTTTCAGATGACACCAGTCAAATTTGGTGCTGATATCATGAAATTTGTGTGAGGAGTTTGTTTCACTGTAAATCATGTCATTTCCTGTAGCCAGCAGGTGGCGCTATAACTGTATCAGGATATTGGCATGTAAACGTGTTCAGGTCAGGACGGTTATCAAACATGTGAATTTTGAGGCTGATCGGATAATGCATGCCTGAGTTATAACAACTTGATGTTTCGTGGCGAGTCGTCAAAGTTTGCGAGGCCGCCACGGACACGCCCATCGACGAAAACTCTAAAGCTTCGCAATTCAACATCGCCAAGGCCTTTAGATGACATAACCCAATTTTGGTGTCGATCGGATCAAATCCCTAGGAGGAGTTCGTTAAACTACAACGCCTGGAAATGGCAAAAACGCCACTTTTTCGCCGCAGGAAGCTGTAAATATCCGACTTCCTGTTGGGTTTGAGATATCGCTCCTTGAGACTTTTTCGTAGGTCTTGGCATGTTTGAGGTGTGTGCCAATTTTCGTGCATGTGCGTGATTCGTGTGTCGGGGGCTTGTCCGTATCAATTTTCTAGGTGGCGCTGTCGAGTGATTTTGCCACGCCCACTTCCGAGACCCATATCAGCCGACCATTTACGCCGCGTTTGATGTGTGTGCAAAGTTTCGTGACTTTTCGAGCACGTTTAGACCCTCAAAAGTGCCCCGATTAGGGGCGGAATAATAATAATAATAATAATAATAATAATAATAATAAAAAACGGAGCAATTCCAATAGGGCCTTGCACCGTTTGGTGCTCGGTCCCTAATAATAATAATAATAATAATAATAATAAACGGAGCAATTCCAATAGGGCCTTGCACCGTTCGGTGCTCGGTCCCTAATAATAATAATAATAATAATAATAATAATAATAATAATAATAATAATAATAAACGGAGCAATTCCAATAGGGCCTTGCACCGTTTGGTGCTCGGTCCCTAATTAGTCTCAGAAGAAGAAGAAGAAGTTTTGATAGATAACAATATGCTGGCTTTTCAAGCCACCATAATTACTGGACAGTCTTGTAATCGACTTTTGGTGTGTATTTTAGATGTCAATTTGACGTTGTTTCGACATCAAGCTAGTTTACATGCATTGTCGGGATCCAACATCCAGTGTAAATTTCTAATTGAAGCTTTCAGACGAATATAACATCTCTTATAGACAATTTTGAGGGACGTAAACAAAAAAACAATGGTCCCAATCAGGGGCGTATCAGACATTTTAAAAGTGGGGGGAGGCTGTGTGAGATCATACGTTCATATAATTATTAATCACCTGTTTCTAAATGATCTGTCTCTAAAAGTGAGGGGGACGGATCCCCCATCCCCCCCCGGTTGCTACGTCCCTGGTCCCAATGCATTTCCTGTTTTACATTTTTAATTTCTATAGGTTCCGAGAATCCAGAAAAAGCCACATATTGATAAATAATCAGAATCAGAAAGAGCTTTATTGCCAGGTATGTTCACACATACGAGGAATTTGTTTTGGTGACAGAGCTTCTACAGTGCAACAGAATTACAGAGACAGGACAAAAAACAGATAATAAATATATATATATATAAAAAAAATAGAAGTAGTGAGTGCAAATATACAGATTGACAAGTGTATGTACATGTTTATTACTATATACAACGTTATATGTGCAGCTGTTATGTGCAAATTGGCATGTAAAGTGTGTTGTTAAATAAGTGTATATGTGTATAAAAGTGTATAGCAAGTAGTGATGTTGGTTTCGCAATTATTATCATCAAGTGTTCATGAGATGGATTGCCTGAGGGAAGAAACTGTTTCTGTGTCGGGCTGTTCTGGTGCGCAGTGCTCTGTAGCGTCGACCAGAAGGTAAAAGTTCAAAGAGGCAGTGTGCTGGGTGTGAGGGGTCCAGAGTGATTTTGGCAGCCCTTTTACTCGCTCTGGATAAGTACAGTTCTTGGGGAGTAGGAAGGGTTGTACCAGTGATTCGCTCAGCAGTCCAAACTATTCGACGTTTTAACATTACGTTATGATTGAATTGCTTGAATCAGTTTGACATCAAGGTGCCTGCTGGGTAGTTTGTGTGAAGTCCTATTGATGGTTCTTGTGCGAAACATTTTAGATCATATTTTTGAAGTCAAGGTATTCACAATGTCCTTACAAAAATAACCTGCAGTATTTTATGTGGGGAAAAGTACAACACACAAATTATGTGGTTATGGTGTAGTACTTTGGGTAGGCCTATAGGCTGCCTCTAGCTAATATGCACTACCTGACAAAAGTCTTGTTGCCTATCCAACTTTTAGGAACAGCAAAAAATCACTTCTAGCTGATCATTTGATAGCCTCTAAATTACACATATTTTACCAAAATAAAATATGATCATGCCTTGATTGTTAATGATTTAATTAGGACAGTAAGGTCTGACTTTGCTTAGACACTGACTGAACAAAAATAATGTCCAGTATAGAATATAAAGTCATGATGCAGAGGAAAAAGAATGAATATGGATTGAATGAATATGCATCCATACATCTCTGCAATGACTCAAATCACTGATTAATAAAGTCATCTGGAATGGCAAAGAAAGCCTTCTTGCAGGACTCCCAGAGTTCATCAAGATCCTTTGGATTCATCTTCAACGCCTCCTCCTTCATATTACCCCAGACATGCTCAATAATGTTCATTTCTGGTGACTGGGCTGGCCAATCCCGAAGCAGCTTGACCTTCTTTGTTTTCAGGAGCGTTGATGTGGAGGCTGAAGTATGAGGAGCGCTATCCTGCTGAAGAATTTGCCCTCTCCTGTGGTTTGTAATGTAATGGGCAGCACAAATGTCTTGATACCTCAGGCTGTTGATGTTGCCATCCACTTTGCAGATCTCTACATACTGAATGTAATCCCAAACCATCCTTCACCAAACTTGATTGATATCTGTGAGAATCTTGGCTCCATGCGGGTTCCAGTAGGTCTTCTGCAGTATTTGTGATGATTGGGATGCAGCTCAACAGATGATTCAGTAGAAAAATTGACCTTCTGCCACTTTTACAAATGATCAACTAGAAGTCGAGTTATTATTAGTCGCTCAACTGGGATCAACGACAAGACTTTTGTCAGGCAGTGTACAAAATACACAGAATTCTTTTTAAAAAGATGCCATATATAGATTTAGGCCATGTAAAATGCTAGTTTTTTGTATAATGTTTTTCCTAGTGACTGAGGTGGTAAAATCCAAATGTTACATGTATTGGCAAAAGTTCAGTCGGTTGTAGGCTATTTTAATGTCTTCGTGTTCCCTGTAAAAGCTTCGCATGTACTGCTTATGTTGTTAAACATATTTTTTCAGCTTATGTTTATCACCTCCTACTCCTTTTCTGAATCATTCTCTTGAACCGGTTCCTAGATTCGAACGCTTTTGAATCGTCTTCGCTTTTTATGTGGTTTCGTTAGTTCAGATCCTAAACAAACTAAACAAACAGCACTGTATCAAACATTACAACGAATAACGTTGATTAAAGGCACAATAGCTTTGAATAAAAAAGTGTTTTTACTCTGTAATTTGCTTAAACTATCACCCGTCATAGTATAGCTGAATCGATTCATTGAAGTGATTCAGACCAAGCGAATCGATTCTTCAAAAGGGTCTGTCAGCGCAGGAGAGATGCATCAGGGTGTGTGATCCTCAACAGATGTAGAATTGCTGTATTAATCATCCATCGTTTCACCGTGTTTACCGTCGAGACGCGGCAGCCTCGGTCTTCATGAAGCCATGATGTGTTTGTAGCGAATCATTAACGAGAGGAATAATGCTCGCGAACACGGCGCTGCTCCTCATCTCTTCATTGATGCGATTGCACGTCACAGGTGAGGCTGAAAACAATATCGACACCGTCTGGGTTGATTTTAATTCCAGCCGTTAGTCACTGGTTTGCTATTGTGTTGAATGGATTGGGCGTTCATGTAAGGTCTGACTGGGATTAATAACATGGGCAATGGGATCATTTAAAGGCTAGAGAGGCTGAATATAACCACTTTAATGCATTTTAAATTAAATTATGACGAGGAAGACAGGGATTTTTAGCTAATAGATGTCTTACCAGAGTAAAACGAGTACTACCACACTTAAACTCATATTGGATACAGTAGAAAATACTGCTATAGATGCACATTCACTATGTGTGTGTGTGTGTGTGCACTGTACTGTATATGTTCATTATTTAGCCTTGGCTGTATATGTTCATAAAGGATAGTACATATATATACTGAATATCCTGTTTAGCATTTTGAGCATATTAATAGTTATTTTATTAGACTATCTTGATTGTGTTTTCTGTGTACTGTTGTTTATAACTGATGTCCTGTATCTTGATATTGGATTCCAATTAGTTTCACGTTAACATGAAACAAACATGACGGGTAGATTCGGAAACACCATATATATGTTTGTACATTTGAAGTGACGATGGGTAAATGATATGGCTCAAAAGGTAAAAATATCATGTTTATCATTGGAAATTAGCATCCTTTTACTTCATGAGTATGATCACTTGATGTTTTATATTCCTGCACAATAACTGCTAGTCTTTCAGACATTTAAAAAGGCCAATTTAAAGGGATAGTTCACCTAAAAATGAGAATTTACTCATCCTTTACTTGTTTATAACCTATTTGAGTTTCAACTCTTCTGTTTGAGCATAATAATTGGAAGATTGATGGAAACGTGTAACCACTGACGTCCATGGTATTTGTTATTCCTACTATGAAAGTCAATGATTACAGGTTTTCAGCTTTCCTCAAAATAACATCTTTTGTCTTCGACAGAAGAAAGAAACTCATAGAAATTTGAAAGGGTGAGCAAATAGTGTGTACATTTTCTTTGTTGTGTTAACTTTTAAGACCTTTAAGCCTATAGTCCAGACTAAAATGTAAGTCTGAATTGTTTAAACTGGAAGAAACCTGGCCTGACCTTTGTTTTGTCCCAAGATGGACACCAGAAATTATATTTTTTTCTGAGGTACAATTATAAATATGACTTAAAAGTCCTAATTAAACTAAATTAAATGTGAATTTCTGAAGATATGCTACTGAGTTTGTACGTTGTCCCTGTGTTGGCGGGGTTTTTCCTCTTTCTCCCAGTCCAAACACTATAGGTGAATTGGGTAGACAAAAATTGTAGCGTATGAGTGTGTGTGTGAATGTATGGGTGTTTCCCAGTACTGGATTGTGGCAGGAAGGGCATCTGCTGCCCAAAACATATGCCAGAATAGTTGGCGGTTCATTCCGCTGTGGTGACTCCTGATAAATAATGAATGAATGAACGTTACTTAGTCATATTTATTACAGCAAGCAACCAAATATTAGTTTCATATGCAAAAAGCATGTATATATCATGAAAAGCAGGTGCTTTATGTAACCTCTTCACTACAGTGCTCCTGTTATGATAGATGATTCTGTGTTTCAGGGGGCATCTCTGCGGATGAGGATGTTTATCAGACTCCGCACCGGCGCCTGGCTAATGGAAAGATTGGCCCCGTGTACCAGCAAATGGGTGCCCTCATTCGGGAAAAGACTTTAGGATTTAAAGGGGAATTTCTTCAGGCTCAACCTCGCGGACGGGTGGCCAAGCTGATGCCCTCAGCGTTTCTTCAATCCCATTTCCAAAGAGCTCCACAGAGGCAGTCGGACCTCCTGCAAAACACTGACCATGCGGAAAACAAGCTCGCGTCTGGCCACCATACGCTCACAATGGTGAGTGCCCACGCAATCTGTTTTGATGTATTGGCATTACAGTCACAGGATTAGATTACTTATTATAGATTAAAACATAAAGCTGTTATTAAATATTATTTTTGAATTATAAAATGACGATCATGTGATTTTATCTATCTAAATGAATGCAATCTTTCTAAATAGAGCTGTTCATTTCATGAAATTATATTCATATCGCAATATATATCGCAGAAAAACTAAATATCAGATTTTTCCAATATCGTGCTGGCCTAATTGGCATTGTAAGCAGTGTGCAAATATTACCATCAGGATGGGAGGTGTGTAATAAATATTGCGTAATAATAAATATACATAAACTCAGACCCCTTCATAATTTGCATCCTCATTTTAAGACAAAAATTATAAAAGCAATGGGTGTCAGTGCGTTTTAAATATCTGATTAAAAGGTGATAAAAGCACACACACATGCTGAATCAGTCAAGTCATTAAACTAAATCTGCGTAATTGGTCAATATTTACCACATGCAAACATTTAAATAGTTGAAATTCCATATAAACTTTAACACAGAATCCTAAAATTAATAAGGAAGCAACATAAATACTGGGTCTACCCATTAGAATGCAAAGCCTGTGTTAAGTCTGCTGTCATTTTTGCAGATGACAGATTTTTATTGGCATCCTGAAAGTAATTTTGTTCAGTTTGACAACGAACAGTACAATTGTAATATGAAAGCGTCATAAAATAAATGTCATTTATTGCACTTATATTGATAATTGGATATTTGGATATTGCATGTACTATTTTCATGATAACGATAATTTTTCGGTTACGATAATTTTTCAATTTCGATTAGATTGTGCCGCCCTAACCTTTACAATCCTAAATTTTGTCATATACAGAAAATGGCAGCTTTGTGTGAATGGGACCTGAGATTGGGCATGGATATAACCATAACCGTAATTCAATGCGGTAAAAAATCGAAGCTTGGGGGGGTGGGGGGGGGATGTGGGGGGTTGTAATCGCGGATGTAACTGAGGACGCGGCGGGTGAGGGAGGTGTCGCCGCCGCGCCGTCTCTATTGTGGACGCGCCGGCCCTGTGTGTGTGTGCGTGTGTGTGTGAAAAGAGCAAGTAGACTGCTAGGAGATCTCCTTGCCAGTTCTTGGAATTTTTGCTTGATAAAATAGTTAGTCGTCAGTATTTTCTAGTCCATCGTCTGTATTTACATTCACCCACTGGCAGCCAAAATCCACTATGAAGCGTGTATGCACTGTGACTACTTTTAAATTGTTGATTAGCTGCTGGGCATTTCACTCTGTCTCGCCCTGAAGCCTGTCAGTGTCGTCGACCAATCGCAGCAGGCTATCATCGGTCCAATCAGCGCAAATTAGCTTGGGGTTTGGGTACAAATGAATCGCTGAACGATTCATATGAGAGTCGCTGGGATAATTAGGTAAAAATAAATGCAGATTATAAGACCATGAAAGTGTTTTTTGACCTTGCATGCATATTAGACTGTTGTTGGAGACCCTTACAACCTAAATATGACCCTATTTCATCTATAATATGGGCTCTTTAAAGGGGACCCATTATGCCCCTTTTTAAAGAGCCGCTATTATACATGAAGTAGGGTCATATATTGGTTGTAAGGATCTCCAACAACAGTCTAATATAAATGCAAGTGTAACGCCACGCCAGCAGAGGGAGCCCTCGCCTGACTACTGACTCAGCTCCGCTCCCTCTGCAGTCACTTCCTGTTTGTGTAGTATTTCAGTGAGAGCTAAGGCCATGCTTCTTGGCGAAGTATTCTGTAACATGGGGTCTGAGACAGTATTAGAATCCATGTGCAGAAGTTTTATTAAGGGGTTTAGGCAGAGACATCAGTGAGTAAACAGGCGGAAAGTCGGCAACACATAAGCAGTCCAATCCAGTCAACAAACACAGGGGAAAATCCAGACGACGTAGTGAGAGTGCAGGCAGAGGTTCAGTATAACAACAAACAGTCCAAAACAGAGCAAGAGGGCAAAGATAACGTACTTGATCAAGGCAGGCAGGGTCATACACAGGCAGGCAGTCATGAAAGTCTCTTGGAAACTGCTTGGTAGTGCAGGTAGACTGGCAATACTTCGCCAAGAAGCATGGCCTTAGCTCTCACTGAAATACTACACAAACAGGAAGTGACTGCAGAGGGAGTGGAGCTGAGTCAGTAGTCGTGCAAGGGCTCTCTCTGCTGGCGTGGCGTTACAGCAAGGTCAAAAAAACACTTCTTATGGTCTTATAATATGCATTTATATTTATCTAATTATCCTAGCGACTCCCATATGAATCGTTCAGTGATTCATTTGTTCCCAAACCCCTCCTTAGCGCGAAGCTAATCTGCGCTGATTAGACTGATGACAGCCTGTTGGGACTGGTCGACACTGACAGCGTTCAGCGCGAGACAGAGTAAAATGCCCAGCCCAGCTTATCAACAATATAGAAGTAGTCAGAGTGCAGAGTGTATGTGTGAGCATACCTGCCAACACCCCTGTTTTTCCCGGGAGTCTCCCGTATGTCAGACCCATCTCCAACCACCCTCCCATTTGTTATTTATCATGGAAAACTCACGTAATTTCAACCCTTTTGGTACGGTCTATGGAACCCAACTGTGGTCGCCAGCATTGGTATAGGATCCGATCCGGCCGCCCGAAACACGCTTCATAGTAGTTACTAACGCCATAGTACACAGTGCCCGGTTCTCACCAGTGTTTTCAGAGCCTGCACGTTCATAGAGGCAACCTAGTTGGCCGCCATGAGTGACAGAATAGTGAGGGCGGCGTCCGCAGACCCCCCCGGTCCTCACTTTCATCCGCGACACTAACCCCGTCCCTCCCAGTCCTCACTTTCATCCGCGACACCAATCCCGTCCCTCCCGCTCCTCACTTTCATCCGCGAACCGGTCACTTTCTTTAACACTTTTGGATCGAGGGTGGCGTGATCACCGTTCGCCTAGAGCACCAGTTTAGCTTGCTCCAGCCCTGAGTGTTATTCAGACACCTCACCCCGAACCTGACCCCCCGGTCTCCCGGATTTTCAGGGACAGATGTTGGCAGGTATGTGTGTGCAGTTAAACACCAGCATATTGCTCTATTCTTAACCATGACACACATTATGAATCCACACGGCGGCCAAAGCTGAACTATTTTGAAACTTGACCGCCACATGTGCGTAAGGACAGCTGACGGTGTCCATAGGAACGACAAACGGCAGGGGAATGCGAGCTCACAAACGCATTTAAATCCGTCAACAAAGCGGCACGCGACGCATTTTCAACAGGGTTTTAGACACGATATGAGAATATAAAGAGTTAGCCTGATACAGTACAAGCGGTTACAAGTAACAAAACACAATTCAATACATTATTTGCAAGCTAGAGAAAACAAGGAGGCAGCCATTTTAATCAAACGTACTTACTCTTGTGAAATGGAGGAAGAAACTGATTCATGATCCACTGACAGTCCCTTACATCAATAGTCTTTTCTGATCCCTCCTTTAACAAATGGCCAACGAATCCTCTGTTGTACGTGTGTAGATTCCAGAAGCACTCGAACTGCACAAGGCTGGGCTATAATGCTGAGGTATTTTTGCTAAAATAAGCCTCAACCACTGACTCTTCACAGTTTCATCTTTGGGTTGAGTAACTTTCCCTTTACACTTCCAATAATATCCTACTTCTTTGCTACTGCTTGTGGGCGGGACTGCAGGTTTCTACGTTCCTGGGTTTGCGCGCGCAACAACTTGGACGGGACTTAAGTTTCGTATCCATGTCACACCGGAACGGTTAAAGACTCGTTATCAAGACGATTCATTTGAAGTACTTAGGAGTCGACTCTTTTATAGATGAATCAATAGTTTTAAGCACTGTCCACTTTCAGATTTAAGCCTTAGCTGGATATTTTACTTCACTTAGAGCTGTGTTACACACTACATGGAAGGTCATTCTCGAAAACCCATAATAGGGGCTCTTTAAAAGCTTTAAAAGGATGGTGATGGTCGGCTGTTACGATCCGGGGATGCCTGCTCTTGATGTGATGTGTACAGAGGGGTGGTTACGCGTGATGTATCTATAGAGCGTGGCGGGTGGGTGGAGGGTTGACGCCTTCATTTTTTGGTACATTATCGCTCATTCGCAGGCATCCGGGAGTGACTATGCATATGCAGGAGACTCCCGGGAGACTTGGGATGTCTGAATGTTTTACAATTCCCTGAAACCGACCCTTTTATAGGCTTTGATCCCAATTGTGGCATATGTCACTTTAAATTCAAATGAGATTGTGCTCTTTTAAAAAAAGGGCGGAGCTACAAACACCTGAGCATCAGCATAGTGGCAGATTCAAGACAGGACTAACGTTATCACTGTGAAAAACTGCAAAGTGCCAAAAGGAGTGTATGAGAGAGAGAGATCATCACTAATGGGCGGGGCTTCCCCCCTCTGATGACACAAACAAAGGGAGCATGTCAATCGAAGTGTTTCTGCTGACTCTTTTTATCAAGTCTGATTATAAAACATAGAATCAATAAATTTTTACTGTTAGATGCTGGCTATATTCACACAACGTTGCTACACAACTGTGTCTAAACCCCTTATAAAAGTGATTTTCGCACAATAGGTCCCCTTTAAACAAGAAAGTCAAGGTCTAAGGGCTACTAGAAAGGTTGGATCAAAAGCAGCACCTCTCAAAAACATTCAGAGGTTTGACACTGAATTAAACAGGGAATATTTGGACTAGCTGCGTGAGTATACGATAAGGGGAATGTGTTTTATGGTGGCGGGAGATGAACTCTCTCACCCTCAGAGCCAATTACACTAATGCACCTGATGCCAGACCTCTGCAAGCTTCCACACTCCCACGAGCCGTCCACGAACATCAATCACAGCTCGCATATATCACCACTTCAGCGCACTGCATTTATATATTTATTTGCTTTAATGCCGGTGAAGCTTTATGGGATGTGCACTGAATACAAAAGGTCATAGCAATTTGCCTGTCAAAACGAACGCAGGTTCGAGAACTTCTTTGCTGTGGGCAGTAATTAAAGTCCACATCAAAATCAACATCAACCCTGTTGCGTTTTGAAGGGCTCTTCCCTACGCCCTAATCACTCCCAAAAGTGCAGATTGAGTGCTGTGAAGTGATGAAAGGGGCCAAAAATGAGCATTTCCATAACAAATGTGCCACATCTCTTTGAAGGTCCAAATATATATGTACGAGAGAAACAGATGATGATGATACTTCAAGGTCTTATGAAGCTGAACCGTTCTTTTGTGGAGGAAACTCAACGTTGTTTACATTATTAACTTTAATCCTTGGTAAATGGTTCTGAGCGTGTTTATGAAGGTCTGGAATGTGAGCCTCTTTTCAGAGATAATGAGGTATGCGTGGGCTCAATGCAAATGGAAATTGATTTATTTATTTGTGAATGTTTTATAACATCAGAGTTATGGGGTGACTAGACTTTCAGTGGAGTATAAATTAACTTATTTATTAGCAACCAAGCAATATTGTGTTAAATAGACATCTAATAGACGTCTAAATAAAGACATCTTGGCTAAACCGAGGCTTAGAATAGCTCAAACTTGTCATCAAATCCACAAATTAGACAGACTTCACATGTGTAGTCATTCATTCCTGTCTATTCCGACTAATCTATTTTGGGCGATTTTTAGATGTCTATTAGATTTTCACTGACTGCCCAAATTTAGCTTTGTTTTAATGAAAAAATCTATTTTTACATCTATTGGATGTCTAATAGACATTCGTAAATATGGCATATTCATTCATGTTACTTCAGCTTAGTCCCTTATTTTTCTGGGGTTACCACAGCGGAATGAACCGCCAATTATTCCAGCATATGTCTTACACAGCAGATGGCTGCAACCTAGTACTGGGAAACACCCATTCACACACACACACACACTCATACACTACGGCCAATTTAGTTCATTCAATTCCCCGCTTGTGTTTGGACTGTGGGGGAAACCAGAGCACCCTGAGGAAACCCACGCCAACACGGGGAGAACATGCAAACTCCACTCAGAAACGCTAACTAGTCCAGCTGGGACTCGAACCAGCAACCTTCTTGCTATGAGGCGACAGTGCTTACCACTGAGACACCATGCCGCCTTTAAATATGACATATTATAAAACTAAATCATTTTCATAATAAAGACCCTACTGAAAAAAACTGCTTAATCCAGCTGGGGTTTTAGCCACTTCCAGGCTGGTTTCCAGCCATTTCCAGCCTGGTCTTAGCCAGGCTGGTAGCCCAGCCAAAACCAGCTATGTCCAGCTTAAACCAGGCTGGTCAAGCTGGTTTTAGCTGGTCATTTTCCAGCCTGACCAGCTACGACCAGGCTGGAAATGGCTGGAAACCAGCCTGGAAGTGGCCAAAACCAGGCTGGTCAACCAGCTAAAACCAGCCAACGAGCCTAGGCTGGTTTAAGCTGTTTATTTCAGTAGGGGATATTCTCTGATTGTTTAGTTTTCAAAAAGAACACTGTAAAAATCTTGCTGCCTTATTGCATTTAGTTGAATCAAATGAACTTTTCTTAGTAACAGATAAATGTGATACAGTATTCCACTTCCCTTTATCTCGCTGTGAATGAATCTGTGGAGCTTTCAGCTTGGATCATTCAGTGCACACCAAACGTGTCGATGTTTCATCTTTCTGACAGCAGTAAGCTTGCTTAAACGTCTGCAGTTCCAATAGTCATCACAGCTTTGTTTCTTTTGAAACTCTTTTTAACTGAGGATGAAGCGTTGACTTCTGAAAGGTAGAGTACTTCATTGTTGTCTTTGTATACACTGCTTCATCTTAAAAGTTCAAGCGAAATGTGCCAACTTATGATAATACATTTAATATTTCATACACGATTTCCCGCTTCATCTGCCCCCCTCACTTCCCATTGTGGTTTTGGAGACAGTCACAAAAAAGACTAGTTTTCTAAAGGCCTCGTGTGGGTTTTGATGTCTGTGGGCTGTGACTTCTACTTCTACCACCAGAGGACACCGTTCCCAACCTTTCTTGTCCAAAATTATTAGTTGAACTGTGTAGGTCAGGCAGGGTGTTTTTAAAAGAAACACAGTACTGTTATATCCTTAGTTCATTAATGTAGTCCACTTGAAAGAGTGAATAACATGAGTGAGTTTTGCAGCACTGAGTACACTGAAGGGATGCCATTTTGTTTGTGTTTTGCTGGTTAATAAATCCCTCCTTAGGTTGGGTTAGATAAGGCTTTCATCTTCTTGTTCACACTCGTGATAGTTTTATCACTTAGTGAGCTGTCTATTAGTGTTTTAATTTCTGTCATGTATACAAACGTTACTTTAATTAACTTAAACAGAAGCTTACACCGGGATGATTGCGCTCTGGACGCCATCTTGTGGTCAGGCGCGGGAAATTTCTTCAAGTAAATTTTCATTTTTGGGTAAACTCGGTTTTCCTTTTTCATCATTGCTGCCAAACTAAAATAAATAACACTTTATAATAAAAATGTAATGGGAAATACTGTGAATAGTTTATTTAAACAGCACAATTAAAAAAAGATCAGAAATTTCAGAGGACCCTACTGAAAAAAAAGCTGGTTGGCTGGTTTTACTAGTCGACCAAGCCAGTTTTAGAGGGGTTTTGGCCATTTCCAGGCTGGTTTCTATCCATTTCCAACCTGGTCTTAGCTGGTCAGGCTGGAAAATGACCTGCTAAAACCAGCTTGACCAGCGGAAATAGGTGGAAGTGACCCAAACCGCTCTAAAACCAGCCTGGTTGACCAGGTAAAACCAGCCTTTTTCAGTAGGGAAGCGCTAATCATTTTGTCTTCAACTGTATAGAGAGATGTAATAAATCATATGTCCCTAAATGAGAGCTATCGTTCATCTTTTATAGGAGGAAAAAGATGAGATTGAGCTGTATGTGTCGTCTGTCGGAGGATCAGATCCTGTGGCCCATGAAGAGATGATCCGACTGCTCAACATCAACAATCTTCAGCACAGTT
>NC_079438.1:1438897-1496048 GCF_903798145.1 Danio aesculapii | reverse complement strand
ATATATATATATACGTGTATATATATATATATATAAATATAAATAATTATTTATTTTTAAATATATATATATATATATATATATATATATATATATATATATATAAATAAATAACTATATATATATTTATTTATTTATTTACATATACATATCAATATACAATATAATTCTTCCCTTTGATCCTGACAGCTGTAAAATAAAAATAAATAATCATGTGAAAATAATAATTTTCAGCTTCAAATAATGCAAAATGACCTTTTTCAGCAAAACATGCAGGCCACGTCATACCTGAACCGGAGATGTGACCCCAGTGCACTGATGTCTGCGCAAAGACCCAGCTACATGCACACACACCTCCCTATGCCCACTGAGACAACTGGTAGAGTACAGCTTATCTGCACCAATCAATGCCTGACGTGTGTTTTACAGGTGCCATAGAATGCATTAATGAAATGTTAGATTGCTCTCTGATATCTAAATAGAAGGTAATTGGCTTAGGTAAGTGCAAAAAATCCCTAGAAGCTTTTTTATGGGTCCATTTCCAACCCTAAGAATTGGCGCTAATATGCGATGGATGCTTTTGACCATATTTGGAAGGGTCATGAATATTAAATTGTGATTATAATTAGTGAGTGCCATATCTTTACGCCACCAGAAATTATTTTTATCCTGAGTATATCCTGAAGATGATGTATGTGGTTTATGTTAAATAATTAATTAATTTATTAATTTAACGTTGTGGTTTTAAGCTATATGAAATAATGTTGTCACGATACTGGAAATCGGCACCAATCAGTACAGAAATTTTAAAAACGTCCATTTCCCACCAACATTTGAGCGCTCAACAGAAATGACTGTGATTGGCTGTGAAGGTCATCAGGTCACCGAACTTACCGCTGTTAACCACAGATACAGGGAAACTGGAGCGTTTTTAAAGCCGCGTCGATCAGCTGTTCTGTCTAGAAGCTGACATACGAGCGATCCGCTGATGTATCGACTGATCTCCGCTTCTTTGAAACACTTCAGTGTCCCTGCATCTGTGTCTACGCTCAATCAACAGCGGTGACTTCGGTAAACTGATGACCTTCACATCGCTTAAATGTTCGCGGGAAATGGAGGTTTTTATAAAATGTCAGTATCGATTGGTACCGAATTCCAGTATCTTACAACACTAATATGTAACCATCAGCAGGAATTAATCTAAACCGATGAGTTTATAGCCATTTTCATTTCCCTCCAGAAAAATCACAGTAAGAGCTGAGTGATGTGATGCATAATCGTGCACTAAACACTTATATTCAGACGATTACATGTGTCTGTTGCCTCATTACAAACATATATACGGCAAATTTCACAATATAGATGTTAAACTACATTTTCTAATCCGTATATCCTGCGTTTTGCTGTGAACAGATGAGATTACATGGTCAGGTATGGCTGCTTGCCTCACAGAACTGCTTACTCATCCTTAAAAGTTTTCCAGTTTTCAAAATAAAAGTCCCACATACATTGTAAGTAAAATTCAAGTTTAGATATACATAAAAATAAGGGAAAATTGGTAATTGTTGTAATGTCACTAGGAAATGCTGTCGCCAATGAAACGCTGCCTAGGTGTACATATTAATGATCCTGTCTGAATCGTCAAGACGTCGGGGTTTTGCAAACGGGATTTACATAAGAACTAGAAAACAATTGGGTTTGAGGGTTACAGAGCGGCCATTTTCATGCACTGAATTTCAATTATTTAGCTTTTCTTTGATACATCCAGATTTTCTGTGGCACCTTTAAAAAATAAAGGCTTTCAGTCTAGTTTATCTGTTTGTCCAGTGCTGCCTATATCACTGAGTATGGTCTTGATTTTATTGGACTTTTAGCACAAGGAAGACAGTTTTCTCAGATGTCCGTCACCTCATCGGAACCAAAGACCAGGTACATTTTTCTGAAACGCTTCTGCTAACTCGAGGTTTAGAGCTTTTGAGTCATTAGCCGCATTTCCACTGTCGGGCCAGTGCGAGCCAGGGCTTTAATCGGGCCAGGCCGGGCCAATAGCCCGGGAGGTTGAGAAATGAGGCAGAAATCATGTCGCGTTTCCACTGTCGGGCTAGTTGCTCGCAGCGCGTCACCCAAACACCGCCCCTAGAACGTCCCCCGAATCAAACGTCACACAACCCGTCACACAACCCGCCCACTTCAGCGGGAACAAAAAACTCAAATTATAACCACAAACACAACCTGGCATCACTACGAGAGCTGGAAGATGGAAAACACCGAAGCGATTGCTTTTTTACTGTTTGTGGTCTGTTGGTGTAAGGCCAGACAGCGATCCCTGGATAAGGACATTCGAGTTCGGCGGCATTTACTTTGAACACAGATTTTTCTTAGTGAGTTGATCAAGCGCGATAGCCAAACAAATGTAAGGGAAGAAAGCATCTTGTCTCCTCTTTACCTGACAGGAAAACTCCGCCTTTGTACGTAACCCCGCCCCGAAGCCCCAGTTGGCCCTCCTTGGCCCAAGGTATTCGGCGGGCCGAAAAAGGCCGGACGCTGGCCCAAAGGAAGCCCCGCTTTGGCTCGATTACGTCCCGGAAGTGATAGTGGAAACGCGACTGGCCTTGGCTCGCCCTGCCTCGCTCGCTTTAGGCGCGATAGTGGAAACGCTGCTATTATGTGCTTGTCCTCAGTTCTCGAAATGCTTAATTTAGATTAGATTCACTCCATGGTGGTTTTGCTTCTTTTGATGAACATATACACACATGTGGAAGAATGTTGCGAACCAGACAACTGATGGTAACCACTGACTTCCATAGCAGGAATCAAAGGTAATAGTTCCCATCAGCTGTTTAGTTCCTGAGATTTGTCAACTACCTCCAATCATACTGTACTGAATCCGTTCAAGATCAGTTTTTTACTACACATATTTTACATTTCGCAAAAGGTACTTGAATAACCAGCATATGACTGTAAAATCTGATGATCGATCGACTTTTATTTGTTATCATTTATGATTTAAAAGCTACTTTTGGAGAGCGCAAAGAAATGTTGACCGCGTTTATTTTGCTAGCCCGCATTGTTACTCTTTAGGTGAACGACTAATCTAGTGTAAGTTAATCCACTGAAAAACAGTTCGTTTTGGTAATCTTTAATCAAAGTCTGAGCATTTTCTTCACCGTTTGGAGGGGCGGTCCTTCTCTGATGATGTCAGTTTGACACCGTATTCTTAGCCACTCCCCTCTTGTAGTTAGTTTGCTACAAGGGAATGGTGCACAAATAGAAAAGCGTCGAACTTGGGTTGATGTCAGTATGTCAACGATCCAAAGCACACCAGCAAATCCACTTTTGAGTGGCTGAAGAAAAGCAAAATAAAGACTTTAGAGTGGCCTAGTCAAAGTCCTGACCTGAATCCTATTGAGATGGGCGACGTTAAAAAGGCGATTCATGCTCGAAAACTCCTTCAATGTGGCTAATTTACTACAATTCTGCAAGGATGAGTTGACCAAAACTCCTCCACAACGCTGTAACAGACTTATTGCAAGTTATGGAAAGAGCTTGACTGCAGTTGCTGCTGCTGAGGGTGGATCAAGGTTTAGGGTTTTTTCACACAGAGACACAATATTTTAAGCCACACCCCTCTGATAGTTAGTTTGCTACAAGGGAATGGTGCACAAATAGAAAATCCCTGCCCCCATTCAATATTCAGTTTCATCAGGCAGTATATTAACACACTGAAATAAAAGCCTCAGCTATTTCCGCTTGACGCTAACTATAAAGCATATGTGGAAGTTTGAATACAACTAGACAACATTTTTATAAGGAGAGCACTTTGATGGACATTATTAAAAAGGTACCACCAGTAAAAATCTTAAATTATTTATCAAAAATTGAACTGAAAAATCATATTTGACTTTGAATATATTTTTGTCTGAATTTTATTTATTTATATTTTATATATTTGTCTTTTTATTGCGATACGATTTTGTTTTTATCATGTAATACTTTTTATGTATCTCCATTTTGCCATGAAATAGCCATAAGCTGCTGATGTGGCAATAAATAAATAATCAACACTACTAAATTCGCTCGGTCCGCTTCACGCAAACTATAAAGGGTTCGTTAACTCCTGAATTAATATAATTCTGTCATCAGTCATTCACCCCAAAATGCTAAATGACTATTTCCAGGATATTTCTGTGGAGACAGTTATTTGGCATTTTGCTCTTGAACTTGGGTTGATGTCAGTATGTCAACGATCCAAAACACACCAGCAAATCCACTTTTGAGTGGCTGAAGAAAAGCAAAATAAAGACTTTAGAGTGGCCTAGTCAAAGTCCTGACCTGAATCCTATTGAGATGGGCGACGTTAAAAAGGCGATTCATGCTCGAAAATCCTCCAATGTGACTGAATTACAGCACTTCTGCTAACATGAGTGCGCCAAAATTCCTCCACAGCGCTGTAACAGACTTATTGCAAGTTATGGAAAGCGCTTGATTGCAGTTGCTGCTGCTAAGGGTGGCCCAACCAGTTATTGGTTTAGGGGCAAACACTTTTTCACAAACACAGAGACACAATATTTTTAGCCACACCCCTCTTATGGATAGTTTGCTACAAGGGAATGGTGCACATACAGAAAAGCCCTGCCCCCTATTCAATATTCAGTTTTATTAGGAAGTACATGAACATACTGAAATAAAAGCCTCAGCTATTTCCGCTTCACGCTAACTGTGAAGCGTATGTTAACTTCTGAATTAGCATTATTCTGTCATCAGTCATTCACCCCAAAATGCTATTTGGCATTCTGCTCTTGACATGACCCAAACAGATGCAGGAACAGATCATGTGGTAGTTCCTATGGGAGGGCTTTCTGCTCTTTGGAAAGCCAGAAGATGACGTTATCTGCTCTTGGTATCTTTGCTCATTAGTTATGTAAATAAGCTGTCGCATCTGGTTTTCTAATTGGCACAGAACCTTTGACTCCCTTCTGCAGGTTTGCTAGATTCGCACATTAGTAATAAAGGACAATGTCATTATGTTTTCTCCAAGCTCTGTCTCCTGGAAGCGTGCAGAAGCCCCTCAGAGTGGCCCCTCAAACCCTTCCACCAAGAGGAGGCGCAGGTCATCTCCAGGACCGGTCATCGTCATCAAAGATGAACCAGAGGATGACGATGAAGTTCGTTTTGTAAGTTGTTCTGTTTCTTTGTTCTTATTTAGCACCAGATCAAAAACAGAAAACAATAACCTGTCGAAAGTGCTTTTTCTGTTGAGACGGAATGAAAAAAGAAAATTCTGTCGTTGTCTCAAACCTGCATGAGTTTAATGCTGTGCAAAACAAACAAACAAATCAATACAATGGTTTGGAATAATAAAACAAATTATATCAGGTTATCTCTAAAATGAATGGGTCTTATTCACTAGCCATGTGTCCACATGAACTAATTCATAAAATGTGCAACAATTCAAAAACAACCCTACATATAATTAGATGTTATTTAGATGAAAGATGAAAAGAAATAAAACGTGTGTGTATATATATGTATATGTGTATATATATGTATATGTGTGTATATATATGTATATGTGTATATATATGTATGTATATATGTGTATATATATGTATGTATATATGTATGTATATATGTATGTGTGTGTATATATATATGTGTGTATACATGTATATGTGTGCATAAATATATATATATATATATATATATATATATATATATATATATATATATATATATATATATATATACACACACACACATATGCATACATACATACATACATACATACATATATATACACACACACAAATTTACACACACATACATATACACACGGACACACGCATACATACATACACACACACATACATACATACATACATACATATACATATACATGTAAATACATGTGTGTGTATATATGTATATGTGTGCATATATATATATATATATATATATATATATATATACACACACACATATATATATATATATATATATATATATATATATATATATATATATATATATATATATATATATATACACACACACATATATATATATATATATATATATATATATATATATATATATGTATGTATGTATGTATGTATGTATGTATGTATGTATGTATGTATGTATGTATGTATGTATGTATGTATGTATGTATGTATGTATGTATGTATGTATGTATGTATGTATGTATGTATGTATGTATGTATGTATGTATGTATGTATGTGTATGTATGTATGCGTGTGTCCGTGTGTGTATATATATATATATGTATGTATGTGTGTGTATATATATATATATATGCTGTATAGAAGTGTCTTGAAAAATATCTAGTCTAATATTATTTACTGTCATCATGGCAAAGATAAAATAAATCAGTTATTAGAGATGAGTTATTAAAACTATTATGATTAGAAATGTGTTGAGGAAATCTCTCCGTTAAACAGAAATTGGGGGAAAAACTAAACAGGGGGGCGAATAATTCCAACTTCAACTGTATATATATATTACAGTTTATATACATATATAGTGGTGTGAAAAAGTCTTTGCCCCCTGACTGATATCTTTTTTGTTTTTCATGTTTGTCACACTTTAATATTTCAGATCATCAAACAAATTTAAATATTAGTCAAAGAGCACAGTGACAACAAAAGACCCCACAACAGCATCCAAAGAAATGCAGGCCTCACGTGCCTCAGTTAAGGTGAGTGTTCATAAAAAAAAGAGACTGGGCAAAAATGGTTTGCATGGCAGAGATCCTAGAGGAAAACCACTGCTGAGCAAAAAGGCTCGTCTCAGTTTTCCCAGAACACATCTTGATGATCCCCAATTTTTGGGGGGAAAATAATCTGTAACACCACAAAACAACATCATGTCAACAGTAAAATGTGGTAGTGTGATGGTCTGGGGACCATCAGGACCCAGAAGACTTGCTGTGATAATATAGAACCATGAATTCAGTGTACCAAAGTTCAGCTGTGCACCTGAAGGAGGATGTCCAACCATCTATTAGTGACCTCAAGCTGAAGTGAACTTGGGTTATCGTCAGTATGACAATGATCCAAAGCACACCAGCAAGTCCACTTTTGAGTGGCTGAAGAAAAGCAAAACGAAGACTTTGGAATGGCCTAGTCAAAGTCCTGACCTGAATCCAATTGAGATGGATGACCTTAAAAAGGAGACTCATGCTTGAAAACCCCTCCATGTGGCTGAATTGCTACAATTCTGCAAAGATGAGTGGGCCAAAACTCCTCCACAGTGCTTTAACAGACTCATTGCGAGTATAGGAAAGTGTCCCAACCCTAGCATTATTAGGTTTAAGGGGCGAACGCTTGTTCACACAGAGCTATTTAGTTTTGTATTTTGTTTTGCCTTAATAATAAAAACCTTTGTTTCAAAACTGCATGCTGTGTTTACTTGTGTCGTCTTTGACTAATATTTAAATTTGTTTGATTATCTGAAACTTTAAAGTTTGACATGCATGCAAAAAAATAGGAAACCAATAAAGGGGGCAAAAACTTTTTCACACCATATATATATATATTTAGAGGTCCAAACAACTGTTATAAAGGATGCTTATTCTCTGAAATTGTGTTTAGAGGCATGATAACTGTAACTGTGCATTTTTGAGAGCATAAGGCAGGGGTGGGCAAACTCGGTCCTGGAGGTCCGGTGTCCTGCACAGTTTAGCTCCAACACTAATCAAACACACCTGAACAAGCTAATCAGTATCTGCAAGATCACTAGAAATCTATAAGCAGGTGTGTTTGATTAGAGTTGGAGCTAAACTGTGCAGGACACCGGCCCTCCAGGACCGAGTTTGCCCACCCCTGGCATAAGGATATGTTTCATGGGAGTGGTGAATGGCTATTCCCGATCACGCCGAACGTGATTTTTGCAGCGAGCAGTGCCTTTTTTTAAATTGACATCGAGTGTTTTGCGTGCCGTTTATGTGCTCCATGCATGTCTTGCGTTCATCTGCTGTGACTCGCATTTTGACAGAGCGCTCTGTGCGCCTGCAGAAAAAGTCAACTTTAAGGAGAACCCGAGCATCTAGACCAATCTCGGTCCAGGAGCACCGGAGTCCCTCCAGGGTTTAGCTCCAACTTGCCTCAAAACACCTGCCTGGGTGTTTCAAGTATACCTAGTAAGACCTTGATTAGCTCGTTCAGGTGTGTTTGATTAGAGTTGGAGCTAAAATCTGCAGGACACCGGCCCTCCAGGAACAAGTTTGGTGACCCCTGACCTAGACCGTTGATACAGTGGTTTCCTAGGATTATAAAAATACTGTGCTCCGCTCTCTTGAAAAGAGTCTTTTCCAAAGTCAACACCAATGCATAATTCATCATTTGTCTTATAATTTTCTCCGGACTAATGCTGCGTTGTGGGAACCCTTCATATGAAGCTGGTTTGGGCGTGTATTATGCAAATGACTACTTTTATGCACGATGACGCTCCTTTAGAAGACTCCAGCTTTACTAACAGAAGAAAGAGATGAGGAGCAAACTCATGTGCGTGTTCAAAGAGGCGGAAAGTTCTTGCGAGAAGTTCAGACATGCGTATAAATACAAAAAAAACGTACGTAATTATTAGTGAACGAGACCCAATGTTTGTTTGTATGTGTGTTTTGGGAGATTTTGTCTTGAAAATATTAACTTGGTCTCCAACTCTACATATTTTCGACCATCTCTGCCTCCTGAATCATACATTAAGCTTAAATGATCATGAAATAATGAAGTCTTCATCTTTTCGTGTGTTTACTCTTCTACGATAAACAAACATTTACGTAAAACAGCATCTATTTTCGGCATTATTTGTATTTTCAAAGTAATACAGCGTGTCTCTACTTTCTGGTCAACTCCGTTACATCGGTTTTAAAGGCAGACCACTAACGCACTGATAGAAAAAGCATGTGACTTGCTCCAAGTGATGTCACTTCCTTAATTTACTTAATTGAGGCGTTTCATTAATCTTCTCAGTCATTTTCAGCTTAGTCCCCCTTTATTAATCAGTGGTCACCCTACTGAAAAAAACAGCTTAAACCAGCCTAGGCTGGATGGCTGGTTTTAGCTGGTCGACCAGGCTGGTTTTAGAGGGGTTTTGGCAACTTCCAGGCTGGTCTTAGCTGGTCAGGCTGGGAGACGACCAGCTAAAACCAGCTTGACCAGCTTTGTCAGGCTGGGAGCACAGCTTAAACCAGCTATGTCCAGCTTAAACCAGGCTGGTCAGGCTGGTTTTAGCTGGATTTAGCTGGTCATTTTCCAGCCTGACCAGATAAGACCAGGCTGGAAATAGCTGGAAACCAGCCTGGAAATGGCCAAAACCCCTCTAAAACCAGGCTGGTCAACCAGCTAAAATCAGCCAACCAGCCTAGGCTGGTTCAAGCTGGATTTTTCAGCAGGGCACCACAGCGGAATGAGCTGCCAACTTATCCAGCATATGTTTTATGCAGCGTATGCCCTTCCAGCTGCAACCCAACTCTGGGAAACACCCATACACGCTTGCTTTCATACACACTCCTACACTACGACCAATTTAGCTTATTCAATTCCCCTATTCACCCTATTCACCGCGTACGAGTGGGCGCAGCCATTTTAATCATTTTGGCTCGAAACTTCCGGTCTCATTCACTTCCATTCATTTTTAGACGTTAAGAACAGCTCGTTTTGCTGCTTGGTGTTGCAAACTGATATTTTCTTCTTATATTATTTTACTTCGTCTGTATTGTCATGCAAACACTTGTTTGTAGAGTAAGTAGTTTGACCGTTTTTTGCCGTTTATTATTCCTAGTCATTTCTCCCATAGGCAACTGAATCGGAAGTTCTAAAACAATCGCAAAAACGAGCGCACTTCCGCATTGAACAATAAGGTCAATAGCGCATGTGTTTGGACTGTGGGGGAAACCGGAGCACCCGAAGGAAACCCACACGAACTCGGGGAGAACATGCAAACTCGACACCGAAACGCCAACTGACCCAGTCGGAACTCGAACCAGCGACCTTCTTGCTGTGAGGCCACAGTGCTACCCACTGCGCCACCGCGACACCCTATTCTTCTCATTACTCGCGCAAAATATTTAGGATACAGCAATAGTAGTGTTACGATTTAATAAGAGGTCTAGGGAGAGCAAACCTAACGTTTAGAATATATTATCACTGAAGAAAATGGATGGAAATAAACAACCTTAACAGTTAATTCGTTTATAACGAAATAAAAAAGGGTTTAGGAAAACAAAATAGACGCATGTGTGCGCTTTGTACAATGCATTTAAAGATAATGTTAGCAAACAGAAATATAATCAAACCAAAAGTCACAGGGGAAAGAGGAACTCGAGTGGCGCCAAAGCAAAGAGTTAAACAAAACCAAAAACCGCCTAAACTAGAAAACAAGATCCCCCTCTAATCGTACTAATGAAAATCAAAATGAGAAACTGAAATCGTCAGCGTATGCGACGCCAATGAA
Source organism: Danio aesculapii (assembly GCF_903798145.1). Lineage (NCBI taxonomy): Eukaryota > Metazoa > Chordata > Actinopteri > Cypriniformes > Danionidae > Danio > Danio aesculapii. Next base: position 1,485,571 of record NC_079438.1, on the reverse strand, counting down.
GCGCACTCGCTAAAATAATAAACAAAATACAAAAAGCGGCGCTCACCCACTTACCTAGCGTTTCTAAACAATTCAAATTACTACGTGCAAAATGTTAGCGATGTGACGTTGTGCGCCAAGGTGTCGAAGCATGTTAAAACGATACATCTTGCAGTGAAGCAGTGTACCGGAGCTTGATTCGTTTTGTCATCATCACGTGATCAGTGACGTCCAAAGCTTCATTTTCGCCTATACCCACGTGACGGCTTCGAATTTTGATTCAAACGCCCTCATGGGTTAGTAACGTGTATAGCGAATGATTAGGCGTCGGTTACATACGTTTCTACTGTTTCAAAGCACTGCGCCGGTCCCACGCACCAGTAATTAAACTAAATTACAATAGTAATTCATAGTAAAAAGGTTTTGAGCTATACTAAAGCGTATTTTTTTGCTACTATCTTTAAAGAAGGCCACTGCAAATTGTAGTATAGTGTTTAACGGAGGCCAGCCGGCGAGTGCGAACCGAAAGTATCTCTCTCGTAGCTTCCTCCTTAGAGCATTCGCCTCCCATGCAGGAATCGCCGGTTCGATCCCCGTTTGGAACGAGTGAGTGGGTGAAGGACTAGTTGGAATACGATACATGTAAATACTTTTGAATACCTTGGATTTTACTTCAGTCATCGGCGGTGTAATGTAACACACATTATATGTAAAAACTACAGTAATTTGTTTATATTACTGTTGTTGTATTACTACATTGAGTTGGTCAGTTGTGAACATTTGACAATTTTGCAGTGCTTTCCCACACTTTAACCAGCAGAGGTCCTCAGCGAGCTCTGATTTAGAAAGCTTCGAGTAACGAACCTTTTTTCCGATACAATTGAGTCGAGCGCTTGACTGGTTCAGAAAGCTTAATTTTACCATCACTGCAAAATGTGTGTCGCGCGACTTGGTAACCTGTTCCTTTTTCCCCAAAAAGGAATGATAAACTCTTAAACCATATTGAATTTAATTTACAGTTGTGTAGAATAATTCAGAGACACGGAACAAAACATAATACGTAATCAGAAATGAACGTACACCACATAAACCCACACACACACAGAACTGACAAACAAGGCGCGCCGGTCAAATTTCAAGTCCGCGGAACGAAGCCTGATTGGTCCACGAGGAAACGCCCTGATGTGGAGTGACTGGCTCGGGATCCAATCAGGAGGTAGCTGAGAGAGAGAAAATAGCGGAACAAAAGGTGATAGGGCGAGACGAAGAGCGAATGACAGACTAGAGCTGCATCCCAAATGGCGCACTATGTACTTATGCACTTACATACTCAACAGCATAGTATATGTATGTAGTGTCGTCCCAGATGGAACACTAATGTTTTTTATACTAAGCGGAAATTCAAACCGTTTCTCCGATGACGTTTGACGGTTGCCGAATTAGTGAAATAAATCACCAAACTACCAAATAAAACCTGCCTTGAGTATAACCGCATTCACCATCAGGAGGCGCTATAATCACTCTCGTAGGAGAATTTTGCTTTCACAATCCAAAATAAATAAAGTTATCCAATGATAGCTCCGCCCCTTAAGCTATGTGAGCAAAACTGCGGTCGTTGGCTGCGACCGAAACCGCCTACTACTCAGTAGGTACTGCATTTGAATTTAAACGTACAACTCGGCCGTTAGAAAAGTACGTTCTATACAGTATAAATGTGAAAAGTATGAATGGAATTCGGACGTACTACATCCGCCATTTTGTCATGGTCACGTGAACTACCTGCGTCAGTTGCGTCGCTTCACTCCCATTCATGAATTCTCGCGCGGAGCATCATAAGATAGCGCAGCGTGCGTGGGATGCGCACTTCAGAATCTCGCCGGAAGTAGCAAGTCATCCGTGTACTTCTCGCATACTGATTTTCGAATTCTGTGAATTCGGACACACTACTCGGCTCGCATACTGATTTTAACATACTATATAGTATTGAAGTATGCAGTTTCGGACGCAGTCATTGAGTGCGTGAAGTGTTCATCATTACCCCCTTAATTTTACCCTAACCCTTGCACTATTTATACTACAAAATGGCGGAGAATAGTGCACAAGTATGCGATTTAGGACGCACCTTAGGAGAGAGAGCGAGGGGAGACAATAGGTGCGTCCCAAATCGCATACTTATGCACTATTGTACGCCATTTTGTAGTATAAATAGTGTAAGTAGTGCGTTTACACTGAAAACTTTACAAATAATAAGTGCACTTTAAATACCCGGATGATGCACTCTTACAGCCGCTAAAATGAAGTGTGTAAGGATGGACACGTCACGCACTCGCAGCTTTGCTCACGTAGCAAAAGGGGCGGAGCTATCCGGCGCACATGTTGGATAACTTTATTTATTTTGGATCTCGAACCAGAAAATTCTCCTACGAGAGTGATTATAGCGCCTCCCGATGGTGAATGCGGTTATACTCAAGGCAGGTACTATTTGGTAGTTTGGTCGTTTATTTCACTAATTCGGCAAACGTCATCAGGGAAACGGTTTGAATTTCCGATTAGTAAAAATACATTAGTGTTCCATTTGGGAAGACACTACATACATACACCATGCTGTTGAGTGTGTAAGTGTATAGTGTGCTATTTGGGACGCAGCTCATGAGAAACAGAGCGGGAAAAAGCACTAAAATCCAAACTCCCACGAACCGCAACAAGTAGATTATTAGTTATCAACTCTGTAACTTCTTATTAAAATCTCTAATATGATGGAAAATGCATCAAAGTCTGTTTTAGACATGTCATGTGGAGGCTGGTTTGAGGTTAGCATCGTAAGCTAAAGCACAAAATGGTGGAAAATGTCAAGTCTCTTACTGCCAGCTCAATTAGACAGCAATTAGTAGCCGAATCAAACGTTCAATATCACATTTTAAGCATTATTCATTAATAAGAACTATGAATGAAGTATTTGTTGGATGATTTCAGTTTAAGAAAATAAACACAATTTAATCAAAAGCTATTTTAAAACACAAAATGGTGGACAACTCTGTTAGTCAGCTCTGTTACAGCTGAAAACGTTTAGCAATAAGTCAAACTAGGCAGCACGGTGGCTCAGTGGGTAGCACTGTGGCCTCACAGCAAGAAGGTCGCTGGTTCGAGTTCCGGCTGGTCAGTTGGCGTTTCAGTGTGGAGTTTGCATGTTCTCCCCATGCTCGAGTGGGTTTCCTCCGGATGCTCCGGTTTCCCCCACAGTCCAAACACATGCGCTATAATGGAATTGAATAAGCTAAATTGTCCGTTGCGTATATGGAAATGAGTGTGTATAGGTGTTTCCCAGTGCTGGGTTGCAGCTGGAAGGGCATCCGCAGTGTAAAACATATGCTGGATAAGTTAGCGGTTCATTCCGCTGTGGCGACCGCTGATTAATAAAGGGGCTAACCGCATTTTTCGAGGATCTCTGACGTTTGTTTCATATCCCTCCGCAGGTGAACACCAGTGCTAAAGCTAGTCTTCCAGACAGCACAGGGGTTCAGTCTCAGTCTGTACAGCAGGGTGAGCAGCAGTCGGAGAAGACCCCGGAGGCAGACGAAGACCCGAATGAGGACTGGTGCGCGGTGTGCCAGAACGGAGGAGAGCTGCTCTGCTGCGACAAGTGTCCCAAAGTCTTCCATCTCGGCTGCCATGTCCCCACTCTGACTGCGTCTCCGAGGTAAATGACACGCAGCTAAAACTGTTCCCGCTGGGAAAACACTCAAGTAGATGGCGATTGCGGTTTGTTCAAATCACTTATTTAAAATGAGCTGGGGGTGGCGCAGTGGCTCAGTGGTTAGCACAGCAAGAAAGTCTCTGGTTCGAGTCCCGGCTGGATCACTTGGCATTTCCTTGTGGAGTTTGCATGTTCTCCCCATGTTGGCACAGGTTTCCTCCAAGTGCTCCGGTTTCCCCAACAGTCCAAACACATGCGCGTTAGGGGAATTGGGTAAGCTAAATTACTAGTGTATATGTGTGTGTGTGTGCGTGTGTGTGTGTGTGAATGAGTGTGTATGGGTGTTTCCCAGTACTTGGTTGCAGCTGGAAGCGCATACGCTGCGAAAAACATGTGCTGGAATAGTTGGCGGTTCATTCCACCGTGGTAACCCCTAAAATAGACATCATGGAAAGTGAACGAATGAAAAATGAGCAGAATCGACACATTCTTGAGTTTGACAACTTAAATGTTGTATGGTCAATCCACTTAAATGAGTAAAAACTAATTAGTGAACTTAATTCCTTTATGTTGTCCCAACTTAAATTGATTGCGTGGAGCCCAGCATTTGTTACAGTGTAGTTAATTATTCTATTAAGCTGATTTAGATGATTAAACCGGTCCAGATTTAAAGGTATTTTAAAGGTCAGCTTAAAACACAGTCGAGCAGTTGAATCTACATTGAATTATCAATTTAATTGATATTCAATATTTATAACTGAATACAACTGTTATTTTTCTTTAGTAAATGTTCTGTCGTTAGGGCCGGATTATGGGCACATGCCCAGGGGCCCGTGCGCACTTGGGGCCCCTGCGAGGGAGGAAAAATGCCGATTTGTAGTGTCTATTTAGGCTAAGTGCAAATAGCACACCTCGTTGGAATAAGCTAGTTGATTGAGTTTGATTGACAGATACAACATAACTAAAGAGCGCACTGACCGCAGCGTAAGTGGCGTGTCTCGTAAAGCGCATGGGAACATGTTTTGATGCGATCGATCATGAACCCGGTTTGAATCCAGCATCTGATGGACTTTCTTTTTTTTACCCCCACTACATATCAGATTTTGCCTACTCTTCATCACGAGGAAGCCAAGTAGGAATCATTAATAAGTGTGTGTATTATGGAGGACTCGGATTCATAGGGAGAGATGTATCCAAATCATTATAAGTTTGTAGAAGTTACACATTAAAAATACCCTTAAATATTAATATTTAGCACTGCTTCGGTGAACTTGAACAAGTAAACTAAAATCAATTAATTTTCAGTAGTTTTATTAGTATTTTTATTTCAAAGTGTGCTTTAAATGCTTTAAAAACAAGTTAAATCTTTTAGACTAGAAATATTTGTAGTGTATATCATTTATTTTAAAAATGCGGGCAATAACGTAGATTAATTTTATTTAAAAATATTATATTAATCTTGTTTTTTAATTCAACTATAGGGGTGCGGCGGTAGGGGGCATTGTGCCCAGGGGCCTCTGAGTTCTTAATCCGGGTCTGTCTGTTGTATATATTTTGTGCCGTTGCTGGTACTTATTTTTTCTTTCTTGTTGACTGACTGTTCATGTATATTTAATATTATTTGAGTTTTATATTAGTTAGACCAGACATTTTGTGACATTTAATGGATTAATGTTGTTGTTTTTATAATAATAATAATAATAATAATAATAATGAGTATATTTGTTAGAACTTGCTAAAAAGTTATGTCACATGCTAAAAAGTACATGAGTTACTTATTTTGCATCGATAAAATGAAATTAAACAAATAAATAATAATATAATTATTATTTTATTTATTGAGATAATCATAAACTAAAAAAAAAGAATCCTGTGGAAAAGAAACGTGTTGATCCATGATCAGCGTGTCCGCGGGGTCTTGAGTATTAAAAGTTGATCAATCAATTAAAAAATTAAGGCTCTTAAAAGGTATTAAAAAGTCTTAATCGCGTTTTTACGGAGTCTTAAATTTTGTCCGAAGTGTTTGACCCGAAAAAAAAGCATAAATATATTTATTTTCCTCCTAATATTAACAACGGCGTGCTCGATCCACATGATTGTTTTCCTTGTTTTAATATGATCAACGTAAAGCTGGAGCCTGAGGACAACACAATCTCACGGCAACTCGTAGCTTTTTGATTTAGTGGCTAATTCATGTAAATTCGCATGATGTCTTTCGTACAATTTAGTACAATTTGCTTATCCACCAATGACGGTTGGGTTTAGGGGTGTGGTTGGGTGCCACGCCTCCTTTTTTATATCATACATTTTTGTACGACTGAACTCGTACACATTAGCGTTAAACTGACAGAACGTGAAATAGTTACGTTTCCTTGTGAGATCACCTCAGTGTGGTTTGGCAGGGCATAGATGTGGGCTGCGTTCGAAACTGCCTACTACTCAGTAGGTACTGCATTCGAATTTAAACGTACAACTTGGCCGTTAGAAAAGTGCGTTCTATACAGTATGAATGGAATTCGGATGTACTACATCCGCCGTTTTGTAATGGTCGCATGACCTACCTGCGTCGGTTGCGTCGCTTCTCTCCCATTCAGGAATTCTCTGGTGGAGCATCATGGGATAGCGTAGGATGTGCACTTCAGAATCTCGTCGGAAGTAGTAAGTCATCCGGGTAATTCTCGCATACTGATGTTCGAATTCTGTGAATTCGGACACACTACTCGGCTCGCACACTGAGTTTAGCGTACTTTATAGCATGGAAGTATGCGGTATCGGATGCAGCCGTGGTCTTTCTCTCTGAGAAGGATGTCGAACTTACACTGATTAAGGCTTCTGGATCGGATGAAATGAAGAGTTTGCAATTGCGCCATCCAATGGACACAATTGGAACAGCAGTTTCTTTTATTGAAAATTTGCAGCTCATTTTTATACAGAGCCATCTCGCATCGTACATCTCACATTGTACGTTTGACATCCCGGCCATAGAGCAAAACAGATGGGAAAATGTACGTTTGCGTATTCCTAGTTAGAGAAAAAAGAGTTTAAACAGTGGCTGAAGCTGAAAACAACCGCGTAATTTATTCTTTCAAGCTTTGCTTCTTCCGAGCGAGTTCTGTTACACGTTTGTGCTCCATTGACTTCTATAACTACAACTGTTTATTAAGTTAGAGGTTTGATACTGATTAGAAGTGGCGATGAGGTCTTAAAATATTCGGAGACGGTCTTTAAAAGGTATTGAAATTCTCTTTAGGATTCCTGCATATCCCCTGATGATGTGATTAATCAGGTGGCTCATGTTATAGTCATATAGTCATAAAAAAGGACATTATTTGACAGATTTGAGTGTGATTTTAGTTTCAGTAATCATGGGAAAAGAAAAAAAAGGTCATTTGAAGATTCTTGAGTCTGTTAAAATATTCCAAAACAAGCGTTATTTTCATACAGAAGGATTTTATTTGTTGTTCTATTCAGGTCAGGCTGCCCTTGTGCTTATATATGCTGTGTTTGTGTGCATCTGTAGTGGAGAATGGTATTGTACCTTCTGCCGGGATCTTAATTCACCTGAAATGCAGTATAACGCCAATGCCGGCGGGGAATCGAAGGACCTGAAGCAGGATCTGCATTCGGAAACATTCACGCATGTGGACAGAAGAGTATGAACTGCTTCCTTTTCGCTTCGTTTCGTTTGCTGTATGCTAGCTGTTTATGGTTTTATAGTTTGAATATACACTGCCTGACACGAGTCTTGTCGTCGATCCCAGTTGCAAGAGCAGCAAATAATAACTCGACTTCTAGTTGATCATTTGAAAAGTGGCTGAAGGTGGATTTTTCTGATGTATCTTCTGTTGAACTGCATCCTGATCATCACAAATACTGCAGAAGACCTACTGGAACCAGCATGGACCAAGATTCCCACAGGTATCAGTCAAGTTTGGTGAAGGAGAAATCATGGTTTGGGGTTGCATTCAGTATGGGGTGTGCAAGAGATCTGCAACATCAACAGCCTGAGGTATCAAGACCTTTGTGCTGCCTGTTACATTACAAACCACAGGAGAGGGCAAATTCCCCAGCAGGATAGCGCTCCTTCTCATACTTCAGCCTCCACATCAAAACTCCTGAAAGCAGGTCAAGGTGCTCCAGGATTGGCCACCCCAGGCACCGATATGAACATTATTGAGCATGTCTGGGGTAAGATGAAAGGAGGAGGCGTTGAAGATGAACACAAAGAGTCTTGATGAACTCTGGGAGTCCTGCAAGAAGGCTTTCTTCGCCATTCCAGATGACTTTATTAATCTGTGATTTGAGTCATTGCAGAGATGTATGGATGCAGTCCTCCAAGCTCATGATGGAGTCAGACACAATATTCATTCTGTTTCCACTGCAGCATGACCACATATTCTATACTGGACATTATTTCTGTTCAGACCTTACTGTCCTAATTATTAATAAAAATCAAGGCATGATAATATTTTATTGTGGTCAAATAAGCGTCATCTAGAGGATTTTGCCTTTCATAAGACACTTCTGATACCAAATGATCAACTAGAAGTCAAGTTATTTTTGTTCTCCCTAATATTCGCATAGGCGACAAGACTTTTGTCAGGCGGTGTGTATATGTTTTTAATGGCATGTATGTATTGTTTGTTCCTGCAGAAATGCGAGCGACTTCTGCTTCGCCTGTACTGCAATGAGCTCAGCACTGATTTCCAGGAGCCGATAACACCGTCGGTAAGATCACGCATCAAGTGTGCTCTTTATTAACCCTTGTGTGCTGTTGGGCATCTTTTCATCCACTCATGGATGATTTTGAGTCCTGATTTGGCCACGACTTTCTCAGTTTCAGCAAATGGAGTCTCATTTTAACACTTCTATGCTTGGAAAATGTTCAAAAACTCATCGGTACACTCAAACTGACTCCCCTTTCGTTATGTTGGTGGCTGTTTTTGCCCGATTGACATGTTTTGATCATATAAAGGTGGTGCTGTTTTCTGTTTGAACCATATTGCGATGCTTTTATTCTTTCTTTTATCTCCCTTTAACCAAATATACTCGTATAGCTTTCCATATACGTCCTCCTTCCTTATATAAATGAGAATATGTACAAGGGAGTAAGAATTTTTAGATATTTGGACTAGAAACAAGATAAAATAATCCAAGTATACACACTTTAATGTATATAGTGTGCCATTTGGGACAAAACTATAGTGATGAGTCTGCGCAATAGCCTAGTGGTTAGCGCGCTGACATATGGTGCAGTAGCACCATACCTGCCAACACTCCCGTTTTTCGCGGGAGTCTCCCGTATTTCAGACCCATCTCCCGCCCATCTCCCATATTGTTCTGTCTTCCGAAAAACTCCCGAGATTCCCCCTACCCCCCCACCCCCCCTAATCTAATCTAGCCCCTGACACCCCCCCCCCCTTAACCTTATCTACATAGTCTAAGTATACACACTTTAATGTATATAGTGTGCCATTTGGGACAAAACTATAGTCATTAGTCGGCGCAATAGCCTAGTGGTTAGCGCGCTAACATATGGTGCAGTAGCACCATACCTGCCAACATTCCCAGTTTTTGTGGGAGTCTCCCGTATTTCAGACCCATCTCCCGCCCATCTCCCACATTGTTCTGTCTTCCGGAAAACTCCCAAGATTCCCCCTAAACCCCCCCCCCCCCCTACCCTACCCCCCATGCGCACCGTACCCAACACGCAACCATCTTCATACCTTCTCCACAGTTTGCGCCCCCCCCCCCCCCCCCCCCCCCCGTTCTTCACTTCGCGCGCACCCCGAGACGAGATCACCCGGATTTTATAATCCGAATGTTGGCAGGTATGAGTAGCACGTCAGGGCGTCCCGAGTTCGAATCCCGGCTTGAGGACATTTCTCTACCCTACCCCCCTCACTTGGCTTCCTTTCTCAATACTGTCCTATCTAATAAAGGCAAAAAGGCCAAAAATAAATCTTTAAAACTATATATGTAGTCCATTATTTTTCCGTTTATTAATTAGCGCTGTTTTCTTCTGTGTTCCTCTGCTTTGTGCTTCACATGTGCAGTCGATGCCGGAGTACAGTGAGATCATAAAGACCCCCATGGACCTGTCTGTGGTCAGAAGCAAGCTGGAGGGCGGCCAATACAAGAGCACTGAGGACTTTGTCGCCGACGTCAGACTGATCTTCAAAAACTGCGCAACCTTCCATAAGGTATGAGGACTTATTCAGAATATAAGAGACGATTCGGCGGTTAGGGGATTTTTTAGGGCTTGTGTCTTTTTAAAAGTTTTTTTTAGTCTCTCCTTTTCAATCTTGACTTTATATTTGTTCAATAAATAATGACAACCTGTATTTGAAGCTTAAAATACCACACGAATACTGTTTTTTAACTTTCTGAAACAGGACCCTGTTATAGGCTTTGATCCTAATTGTGCGATTTGGTGACTGTCGCTTTAAATTCAAATGAGATTGGGCTCTTTTCAGAAGAGGGCGGAGCTACAAATGCCTATGTGTCAGCATAGTGGCAGATTCAAACAGAGATTAACGTCCTATGCTAATGAGGGAGAGATGGTCACTAGTGGGCGGGGCTTTCCCCCTCTGATGACACGTACAAAGGGAGGATGTCAATCAGAGTGTTTCTGCAGACCGTTTTCATCAAGTCTGATTATAAACAATAAAATTAATTAATTTTTACTACTAGAAACTGGTAATTTTCACACACTGCTGACAGACAACGAGGTTTAAACCCCTTATAATAGTGATTTTTGCATGATAGGTCCCCTTTAATGTTGCATGTTTGTGTCGTCTGTAGGAAGACACTGAGATGGCCAGTGTCGGTGCTAATCTGGAGAGCTTCTTTGAGGAACAAGTGAAACTCCTGTATCCAGAGCGGACCTTTCCTGGCGTGAAAGAGGAGGGCATTGCTTCCGTGTGTCCTGAAGAAACCAGTCCCATCACCAAGACCCCTCCGCAGGACACTTCTCCAGCAGAGGAGACTGCGAGACCTTCCGGAGAAGATCTCCCTCTGGAGGAAGCTAACGCTAAAGAGCCGGAGGAGAAGCCAGAGAACATTAGCTCTCCTGCAGGATCTGGTCTCGCAGAGGCTGAAACGGACAGCAAAGAGACTCCAGCATCCTGAAGGAATCTTCCTCCTCCATGCTTGAAAGCAGCGGCGCACACACTCTGTCCTGGAGGGTCGCTGTCCTGCAGAGTTTAGCTCAGGATTCAGGGTTGTTATTATTATTTTGTCCCTACATTGCAAAAATGCTTATTTACGTCAAGTTTTTGTCTCGTTCGTAGTTCAGATATGTCAATATTCTTAAATCAAGAGGAATTTTCTAGACAAGTAAAGAATATTGCTTTGTTTTCAGAAATAATGAGTCAAAATGAAGTGGGGTTTTCCTTGAAACAAGCTAAATATTCTACCATTTTGCCTGATTTAAAGAAAAACTCACTTAATTTAGCCTTTTTTTTCTGAAAACAAAGCAATATTCTTTACCTGTCTAGAAAATTCTTCTCGATTTAAGACGTTTTTAGATACTTGCACTAGAAACAAGACAAAAACTCTGAGTTAAAAAGCTCTGTTTCAGCTTAAGGTCTGCAACAGATCAATAATCAATACACAAAATCTAAAGAAGGTGCTTCCAATACCTGCAACACATCATTTCACCACCACCTCATGCCCTGAGTTCACTGATGAGGGAATGAAAGAATGTATACACAGATTTGGCTGTGTTTTCCTATATTTAACCAAAACCCTATAACCTCTGCCTGAGGGAAGCAGCTCATATTCAAGTACAAGATATGAGAGATATCTGCTGTTACCTGTTTTGTTTTCATGAGAATTTATAGGGAACGAGGGGGAAGCTCCCTTCACCCTCATTACTTTAATACTGTACGAACCAGTCCATTTATTTGGGATTTTTACTTCACTGATATGTTACAATTCTATAAGATAAGACGGATAAAACCGCATCAGTGAGCTCTGTCCAACACTATATAGTTGTGTCAGTCGATTATACACGCTGCCTCTGAAACTTTTGTTCGTAATTAAAAAAATTAGATCAGGATTTTTATGTTTGTTTTCTTTTTCACATCTGTAGGGATTATTTTGAGAGGTGTTTTGACAATTCACAGCCACTGTACGAGCAAAAGACAAAAATCTAGGCCATGTCCACGCATCGTCACCTTGGAGTTGTAAGGTTCTGTCTGCGTTCTGAATGATTTTGAGATATCGAGCTTCAAAGTTTTGGCATTCCATAGCAAACAATACGTGTTAACAATTGTTTTTCAAATAAAAAGTCTTAATGTAAACAACTTCTAAAAATCCATCCCATAATGTAAACAAGTAGTTATTTAAAAAGAATAGGTCAGTAATTCAGTTTTGACAAAAATGTCAGATAGAACCTTATAACTCTAAGGTGACGACATGTATTTTCATGATCATTTCCCTGCCTTTGATTTAAAAACAAATCTCTGCCCGCATGAAAACTCAAAAACGCACTGTGATGCATGTTGAGGGCACTCCAAACCAACAGGTGGCGACACTTTTTATGCTGGCTTCACACCGAATGGGGAATTAAGTATTTGTGCAGGTTGCAAGTTTCACACAAGTCAATGCGAGCATGAGAACAGAGGCAGATTACATCCCACGGAGCAAACAATGCAAAATACGTGACTCGTTTGTCGTGAACATGCGGAAATTGCATCAATCACGTCTTTTAGAGTTCGCTAAATTTGTAGGACAACAAATAAGAAAAAAAAACGCATACAGAACTTTTGGAAGAGATGAAGACCCTGTTAAATCTTAGAACATACAGGTGAACGTTTAAAGTCAATGTGTTGTAGCGGAGGCTAGCTAGTGAAGTGCTGTGCAGGTAAACCTCACTCTTCTGACTTCTAAAGGTGCTCTAGTGACAGAAGCTAGAGGCCATGGTCTTCAGCCTTCTTGGTAGAGCTACCGACTCCCATGCGGAAGGTCACCGGTTCGATATTAGCTCGGAGCGGGTTGGATGGTGTAGGACCGGCGAGGATTACATTGGGGACGTGACCCGAATGGGAGTGAGGTTTAAGATGGTGAGTGTAGTGGAGGCTAGCTAGTAAGTGCTGTGCAGATAAACCTCACTCCTCTGACCTCTAAAGTTGCTCTAGCGACAGAAGCTGGAGGCTATGGTCTTTAGCCTTCTTGGTTGAGCAACCGACTCCCATGCGGAAGGTCGCCGGTTTGATATTAGCTCGGAGTGGGTTGGGTAGCGTAGGACCGGCGGGGTTACATTAGTGTCGTGACCTGAATGGGAGTGAGGTTTAGGGGGGTGAGTGTAGTGGAGGCCAGCTAGTGAAGTGCTGTGCAGGTAAACCTCACTCCTCTGACCTTTAAAGGTGCTCTAGCGACGTGAAGCTAGAGGCCATGGTCTTTAGCCTTCTTGGTAGAGCAACCGACTCCCATGCGGAAGGTCACCGGTTCGATATTAGCTCGGAGCGGGTTGGGTGATGTAGGACCGGCGGGGTTACATTGGGGCCGTGACCCAAATGGGAGTAAGGTTTAGGGTGGTGAGTGTAGTGGAGGCTAGCTAGTGAAGTGCTGTTCAGGTGAACCTCACTCCTCTGACCTCTAAAGGTGCTCTAGTGACAGAAGCTAGAGGCCATGGTCTTTAGCCTTCTTGGTAGAGCAACCGACTCTCATGCAGAAAGTCGCCCAGCTTGATCCCAGCTTGGAGTGGGTTGGGTGGTGTAGGAACAGCGGGATTACATTGGTGATGTGACCTGGGTGGGAGTGAGGTTTAGGGCGGTGGGTGTAGTGGAGGCTAGCTAGTGAAGTGCTGTTCAGATAAACCTCACTTCTCTGACCTCTAAAGGTGCTCTAGCAAAAGAAGCTAGAGGCCATGGTCTTTAGCCTTCTTGATAGAGCAACTGACTCTCATAAGGAAGGTCGCCCAGCTTGATTCCAGCTTGGAGCGGGTTGGGTGGTGTAGGACCGGCGGGGTTACATGTACACCCAGGTATAGGTAAAAATGAACCTGGGTAATACCGCTGCTATAGACTAGTAATTTATTGGTGATGGTTCTCATGCCACTGCACAAACATTTTAACCTCCAAAAATTTCATGATACGAAAGGTAAGATTGACCTTTAGGAGCCGTCCTTTGGGAAGCGATTTGATTGTTGGGAGATGGGTGTTGCTTACAAAAATGGAGGAAGATTGAATTGAAGCAGGCAGAGCAAAAACTTGACATGCCCTGATAGCCCCACCCTAAAAAACTGATAGCCCTGCCCTAAATCATACCTGCCAACGTTTATCTCAGAAAATCCGGGAGATTGGGGGAAGGGGGTGTTCGTGAGGGTGAGGTCTCTGAATAACACCGTTGGGAACCGGGATATGATAGTAACTGTACTGTTGTGGTGCATAACTTCATTATGCACCGGGTTTTGGACAGCCACTGCGATCGGATACTGTACCAAAGCTGGCGACCCAGGGGTGTTACAGACTGTACCAAAAAAGGGGGTTGAAATTACAGGAGTTTTCCGAAAGAAATAACATAACGGGAGGGTGATTGGTCTGAAATATGGGAGACTCCTGGGAAAAATGTGTTGGCAGGTATGCCCTAAATTACTGATAGCCCCACCCTAAAGAATGGATAGCTCCACCCTAACTGACTGTTAGCTCGAAAATAATGCCATTACTGTTTCGAAACATTTCAAACACCTTTCAAACATTTCAACCTGTGCAATAATAATAATAATAAGCATAAAATCCACATCAGTTTTGCTGGTTCACTGAAGAGGGCCCTGTACCATGAAGCTGAAATAGCTAGTTAGCTAGTTAAGTTTCAGTTTAGTTTGCGCAAAACTGGGTTAACCCAGAGAGCAGGTTATGCAGAGTTGCTGCTGTGTTTACAATGCAAGAGGGATCGGCGACAGGGGGTTTCACACTGCATGTCTTTACAATAGGTCTCGGTCCACAAACTACGTCTCACAACCAAACATGCGAGAAGTGACATGAAAACAACACAAGGTCACGTAGTTTATCTTTTGTTATTAACTACATAATGAGAAAAATTAGTTTGTGGGGTAGTGTACTTATTTTGCTCACCTGGCTTTTGAAGGGAATTAGCAATTTCTATGCAAGTTTTTTCTTTTTCGAGCCGGTTGTGGTATTGCTCAATGAGACGTCAAACAGATATGGGTGCTCCTGCCAAATTTACTCTAGTTTTTCCCCCATTTCCTGGGTCCAAATAGACCAAAAGAATCTCTGTTCTAAACCGAATCCTATCCTTGTTGATATTGTGGTCTATACCTTCGTAACTGCTCCCTCAACTTCTCGCTGGCCTGGATGCTGCTCTCTCATTGGCTGTAGGTAATCACCAATGTTATTATTTAATTTATTTTTTTATAAAGGTTTTCACCTTTATTGATAGGACAGTGGAGATTTACAGACAGGAAAGTGTGGGGAGCAGAGAGAGGGGAAGGATCGGCAAAGGACCTCGAGCCGGGAATCGAACTCTGGTCGCCGCGAGCACCTGGGTGCTATGTGTCGACGCACTAACCACAAGGCTATTGGCGCTGACGCCAATGTTATTTTCAATCAGAACAAATTTCAAACGGCATGATTTGAATCTTCGACAGCTCCAGATATTTAAATAGATATTCGTCGATTCATCTGCGACTCTCTCAGATGGCGTCTTTGATAGTTCACATGGAGTGATTGTTACTCACGTGAACGAGCTCCGATTTGCCTGTGATTTCAGGCATTTGCCGGCGATTTCTCAAAACCAGTTAGCGAGTCAAAATCAGGGCTAAAATGATAAAGTCTGAACTCTGCATTAGCCTTGCAGTGTAGGATGCCGTGGCGACAAAGAGCAAATAAAGCTGAGCTCCCTTCATAGTACCAAATTAAACTGAAACTTAACTGGCTAAACAGCTAATCCGGCTTCATGGTACAGGCTCTAGTTTTCATTGCTTTTATCTCTGATCAGTTTTACTAGCTTGCAGACATTTTAGTGAGCCCTTTGTAAAATGAAAAGGAATAAAACCTTTGTCCTGTTTAGCAGAGCTCACAATGGAATAAACAATAACCCTTGAACATTTATAAATATATACCCAGACACTTAATATTTAACAATCTAAGTGCATTTATAAGTTATACTATCATTTTTACGATTGCAATATGTTTGAAAAAGTCAATTCTGATTTGTTGCGTTTACACAGTTTTGACCAGCAGGTGTCTCTCTACTAGCGTGTGGCGTTTCGAACGCTTCGAAACAGTGGCTCGTTCCGCGAAGCAATTGGTTCAGTTGATTCGAAGCTTCGAAGATCACTCCTGCCATGTTATTTCGTTATTTTCGTTAGTTTGTTGGGGTTGGACTGAGACCTCCAGGACTGAGTTTGAACAGCCCCTGCTCTAAAGACGAAATGGTGACGAGCACTTTTCTAGAGTGTGAAATCTCTGGTTCATTTTGCAATAATTAAACTGTAATGGAATTGTTCAAGGCATTTGGAAAACAGATCGTTTGATCGCTAAAGATGTAAATTAACAGTACTGTGTGTAATATAGACATAATAAAACAGCTGCCCAATACTTTCCCTTTTGAATTTTAATTTTATAGACGTGCAATAACGAAAGTAAAATCGACAAATTACATTCGATTGACGTTTATTGTTTTTATTACACACACACACACACACACACACACACACAAATGTATTTAATCTCATTAAATGTATTAAAATGAGCCTAAATTATTCATTCGTTCATTATTCATCTTCTCCTACCTGAACCCAGACATCGTGATCACGAAACGCAATCAGGGTTTCTTCATATGAACGCCATTTTGAGTAGAACATGAACGCCAGAGAGCATAGAACAAGCAAGATAATACACACAACAGCAAAAGCAACTAGTGTAAACAGTGTAAATATAACTGGAAAATTTGAAAAAAATAAGTAAAACAGTTCGAGTAGGAGCTGAATGATATGACACAATACACGAACGTGCACTAAACACTCTGCAGTCTACGTGTGTTTGTTGCCTTATTACAAACATGCAGCAAATCCCACAATGTACACGGTAAACTAACAACGGGTACAGCTAAACAGACCTCGGGACTCTTCTGGGTGGCGCTAAAAACGTTTAAGATAAGGTCACACTTGAGTTTGAGCTTACGAAATTCTGTCGTACGGCGCTACGAAAAGGGGCGGGATTAAACAAGATGATTAGACGTTTTAAAAAGCGAGCGATTGGGCAATATTTTAAATTACTGACCAGAGAGGTCATGTTTTGATCTTCGATTGGTCTCGCGGAGTCATGTGATGCGATTTCGTAGGTCAGTTCACCAAGCTTGAACTCTGCACCGCATCGAACTGCGAAACTTGTCGCAAGAGCTTGCGTTTCCAGTCTGACGCATTCGCGTGCGTATGAACGGGGGAGAAAAGTCCAGTGTGACCGCAGCTTTATAGTCCGTCTTTGTCAAATTGTACGTTCTGACGATGAGATGAGATACTGGTTGAATTACCTGAGAGATCTACAATGCTGATTCCACTTTCAAAATAAGAGTCCCACAAATATAATAAAAGAATTACAAGCATAGATGTACGATGAATACAACAAATACACACTAAGCAAACAATAATAGTTGTTGTAATCTAATTAGAAACCATAACCAATCAAACGTTTGCATATTAATGTTTATTTTTGCATATTAACGATCTCAAACTCATTCGGGAACTGTTTTACTGACAATTTTTGGGTGAAACACATAGATTACTCAATATATAGCAAACAGTTTTCCAGCACTTCTCCTTCCCGATTCCTCTCTCCTATTCCTATTGAAGTTTGGCATTAAGAGAGAGGTTAATTGAATTTAAACCTGCTTGCATGCTTGCTGCAAGGGATTTGATATTTATTAAGACTACTGACTTATAATAATAAGACTACTGACTCTTTAAAACATTTACAGTTGAAGTCAGAATTATCAGCCCCCCCCCCCCCTTAAATTAATAAAAATTATTATTTTAAAACAAAATAATGTTAAATCATCTGATGTTAACTCAGGGTTTGTTCTTGTGAAAGCCATCTCCGTCTGGTTGAAGGTTCCAGGACACACTTGTGTCTTTCTCCACTCCAAACTCCTTCAGCTTCTGCTGTATCTGAGGAACAGAATCAGTCCAATACATTTTATTTCCTAGTGCTGCTGGTAGTCACCTCTTTAGCAAGCAATTTGGGCTATCTACTTTAGTCTAATCCACCTTAAATGTGCTATATAAATAGATGAAATTGAATGGAAGTCAACCCTTATGTGCTGTTGGGGATGTTTTCATCCACTCTTGAGTCTTAATTTGGCCATATTTGTTTCTGTGCTTCAGCTAGTGGAATGATTTTTGGTGACAAATCTTATTATGACATATTTTTTTAAAAATTCTGTGAGTTTTCAGAAAAACTCAATCCACTGGGCAAATTTACTAGCCTTTTTATGTTCGGGATGAAAACATCCACGATATTAAACTGCTGTAAAAATGCATCAGATTCATATTTTTGTTCAATGTTTTTGCATAAATCTGTTAATCATCCTCAATCCTGATCAAAACTACTAAATGATTTAGAAAATTACAGGATTTTAACTCTTTAATTGCCAAATTCATAAATGATGTCACTGATTTGGTGGGGAAAAAAACACCGAATGACTTATGGTCAGTGTAAAAAGTCATTGTGGACTGGATTTTTTAAACCTTTTATCACAGTCTTGCACGTGTGAATGATTAGTAACAACATTAGCTTTGATGCATTGTTAGATTTGTTAGATAGATGGATGGATGGATGGATGGATGGATGGATGGATAGATAGATAAAACAGTTTACAGATAGATAGATAGACGGACGGACGGATGGATGGATGGATGGATAGATAGATAGATAGACAGATGGATAGATAGATAGATAAAAACAGTTGATAGATAGATAGATAGATAGATAGATAGATAGATAGATAGATAGATAGATAGATAAAAACAGTTTATAGATAGATAGATAGATAGATAGATAGATAGATAGATAGATAGATAGATAGATAGATAGATAGATAGATAGATAGATAGATAGATAGATAGATAGATAGATAGATAGATAAAAACAGTTTATAGATAGACAGACAGACAGACAGACAGATAGATAGATAGATAGATAGATAGATAGATAGATAGATAGATAGATAGATAGATAGATAGATAGATAGATAGATAAAAACAGTTTATAGCTAGATAGATAGATAGATAGATAGATAGATAGATAGATAGATAGATAGATAGATAGATAGATAAATAGATAAAAACAGTTGATAGATAGATAGATAGATAGATAGATAGATAGATAGATAGATAGATAGATAGATAGATAGATAGATAGATAGATAGACAGATAGATAGACAGATATGGAGCAAAATCTCTGAGGAGTATTTCCAGTACCTTGTTGAATCTCTGTCACGAGTGATTAAGGTAGTAAGGTGTACCTAATAAAGTGGCCGACGAGTGTATATACTGTACATGTAACATGTTGCTAAAAACAAAAATAGGATGCACACATTTCGCTATCAAGTGGAAATGGGTTATTTCTGCATAGTTTGGAGTTACCTCATGACCCTTTATAGTGTTTTGTGTATGTGGATGTGAAAACGAATCAGCTGATTCCACATTTCAGACTCACCCACTGTAAGATGGCTTCCATCACTGCAGGCTTATTTAGATTCTGACTGGGTTTCACCTTCAGTCTCACGATCTGTTGTTTCCTGTCTGTTAGGACAATTTCAAGTCATATTTATTTGTAGCCACCTGAAATTTACTCAACAAGTTTGATATAGTTTTACTGATCAGAACTGCACCAAAAACAAAACAATCTCACGGCAATTCGTAACTTTCTGATTAAGTGGCTAATTCGTATCAATTCGTACGATCTAATTTAGTACGGTTTGCTCATCACCCAATGACGGTTGGGTTTAGAGGTGGGGTTAGGTGCCACGCCCTCTTTTAAAATCGTACGAACTCGTACGAATTAGCCACTAAACTGACGAAAAGTAAAATACTTACGTTTTCTCGTGAGATCAGCATAGTGGCAGATTCAAATACAAGACTTATGTTCTATGCTAATGAGAGAGATGGTCACTAGTGGGCGGGGCTTTTCCCCCTCTGATGATGCGTAGAAAACGGAGAATGTCAATCAGAGCGTTTCTGTTTTTATCAAGTGTGATTATAAAAAGGGCGTGGCAGTGGCGCAGTAGGTTGTGCTGTCGAAGAAGGTCGCTGGTTCGAGCCTCAGCTGGCATTTCAGTGTGGAGTTCGCATGTTCTCCCTGCGTTCGCGTGGGTTTCCTCCTCTGTAAGTACATATTAGTATACCTGTCAACCCTCCCGTTTTTTCCGGGATTCTCCCGTATTTTACAGTTCTATCCTGCTATCATCCTGTAAAAGTATTTTCCCGTATTTCTCCCGTATTTTCAGTCTTTCTCTCTAGCCTCCCTATACGCAACCCATACCGCCGAACCACCAGGGGGCGCCCCTTCCTCTTAAATGTGAGTCTGTTCTGTACTTTCACTTTGTTTAGGCATGAAAACACTTTGAATTAAATATAAAAACGGCAGGATTCCCTTTCCTTTTTATTACAGGTGCCGTCTCCCCTTCGCATGCAATCCTCGAAACAGTCATATAGCGGCGCGTGACTGTCAGCTGACGCGCTCCATAGTGATAAATAGACGCTGTTTCCCAAACGAATTCTGTACACGCGATTTGAAGCGAAAGTCTGGGATTTGGCTGCGTGTTTGAACAGACATATACACATAATTAATAATAATAATATCTAAAGATGTCGATCTAAGTGGTTTTTTTTTTTAACATAACTAATTTCGTCCTAAATGAGTATAAAAAGTTAGGAAAGCAATCGAAAGCTTTCATTATAACGTTAGATGTGTGCATTTTTAAAGTGACGCCTGTTATTTAATGTAATCAAACGAAAAAATCTAAATAAATAAGAGATTCATTCGTTGCTCTTTAATCAGAATGTGAAGGTTATACAGTGACGATTAATGAGATTTGATAACTTGATTATAATTCATTATAATAGCTATTCATTTTAATAAGCTGAACTGTTTGCTAATTTGCTGCTACAATCCTTTATTATGGTGGGCATATCCCTTATTTTCACATCCCAGTGTTGACAGGTATGCATATTAGTCAAGGCTAGGCCCACACGGAATCTGCGCACGCAGAATTCTGCAAATTTTCCGCAAATTTTCCACAGAATTCCGCAGATTTTCCGCAAATTTTCCACAGAATTCAACAGATTTCCCGCAAAATTTCCGCAGAATTCTACACATTTTTTTACAGAATTCCGCATATTTCCCGCAAATTTTCCACAGAATTTCCACAGATTTTTAGCAAATTTTTTACAGAATTCTACAAGTTTTCCGCAAATTTTCCACAGAATTCCGCAGATTTTCCGCAAATTTTTAGCAAATTTTCCACAGAATTCCGCAGATTTTTCAGGAATTTTCCACAGAATTCCGCAGATTTTTCGCAAATTTTCCACAAAATTCCAGATTTTTCACAAATTTTCCGCAAAATTTTCACGGAATTCCGTACATTTTTTACAAATTTTCCACAGAATTCCACATTTTGCGCAAATTTTCCACAGATTTTCCGCAAATTTTCCACAGAATTCCGCAGATTTTTAGCTACTTTTCCACAGAAATCCACAGATTTTCCTCAAATTTTCCACAAAATTCAGCAGATTTTCTGCAAATTTTCCACAAAATTCCAGATTTTTCGCAAATTTTCCACAGAATTCCGTACATTTTTCACTAATTTTCCACAGAATTCCACAGATTTTGCGCAAATTTTCCACAGAATTCCACAGATTTTCCGCAAATTTTTCACAGAATTCTGCAGATTTTCCGCAAATTTTTCACAGAATTCTGAATTCCACAGATTTTCCTTAAATTTTCCACAGAATTCCTCAGATTTTCCGCAAATTTTCCACAGAATTCCGTACATTTTTCACTAATTTTCCACAGAATTCCACAGATTTTTAGCTACTTTTCCACAGAATTCCACAGATTTTCCGCAAATTTTTCACAGAATTCCGCAGATTTTCCGCAAATTTTCCACAGAATTCCACAGATTTTTAGCTAATTTTCCGCAAATTTTCCACAGAATTCCACAGATTTTCAGCAAAGTTCTCAGCAGAAATAGCAAAATATGTCCGCAGACTCCGTTTGTCCCTAGTGAAGGCTACTTAACATAAAGTAGGACAGAAGAAAGCATTTATAATGGTTATCAAGTCTTACTGCAGTGTACAGTGGGTAGCTAAAGATCAGACATGAAACTTACAGTGATCCAAGCAGATGAAAGAACGGAGGGTTGAACAGGGCTGATCATCCATCACTCCCGAAGGATATAAAACAGCACAGGGTCTTATCCTTCCAGTCATGTCAGGCTGTCCTGACATCCACGTAAGAACAGCGATGGAAACATTTGTGCTATACGACCATTTCCACACATCCCTGAACAAACCGATCCAAGCATTATTTGTTGTTATTGCAGACAGCTGATAATTCTCGGTCAGACTCGTGATGATGGCCAGGTCGGTGTAATATTGTCTACAGTAGCTCTGAGCCTTTTTCCAGGTACAGGTATTGCTGACAAAAACAAACTTGTTTGTTCCATTTGCTGTGAAAAGAAAAATTATAATTACATATTTTGCCCCTCTGAGTCAAATGAATGGGTTATATTTGTCTGTAGCGACACAGTTTTTGAACAAATACCATTTAAAAAAATTGATGTGTTGTCGTAGCCCAACCTTTGGTCAGATATAGGCAAACACATCGATTGTGTTATTTAAAGGGCCACGAAACCCTCAGCAGGGTGTTTTCACACCTCTAGTTTGGAAAAAGTCAGGAAAGTGGGTGTGTCTAGCTCTGTTTAGGTGGGCGTGTCGAGGGAAGGAAAGAGGGAAGGTTTTGCATAAAAATGGGAGTTTCCGTTTGGGCACACGCTGATTTTCACAGAACCAAAACAAACACAGACGCAGGGGAGAAAGACAGTGACTGTGTTTACATGGACATCAGTAATCAAATTATTTGCCAAATTATTAATTTGTCGACTTTAACTGCAGTTCGGCACTTTCACGTTCATTCAGGAACACTTTATGCATGCCCCCCGTGACAAACGAGATATTGCATACGAGGAACTGCTGGAAGAGTGGAAGCACTCGATAGATAGCGTCAGAAAGCCGTGTGCGTATAGACTATCCTGTCACAAAATGCGGTGAAAATCCTACATGACGGTAATAGTTTGATTGTGGTGTTTACACTCGGAGAGCAACATTTACAGCGGATCTTTCAGAGTCTATAATATTGTAGTGATTTTGACGTACTGTAAACTGAGTAACTAAATTATTTTGAAAGAGTACTGCTGACGATACGAACTAACTTTGCCATCTGAATAAACTAACAAAGACCACTGATCACACGCACTTACCAAATCTGTAGAGACTGGACAATCAACACCAACTGGAACCGCGTCTTTATTAAAGGAGACGAGCAGCAAATCCAAAATTCACCATTTCCAGATGAGAAAAGCTCTCGGGTAAAAATGTTCCCTACAAACGTATTTCTGTCGCGTGCACTGTAGTCCACACGTGAGTCCAGCTGCGCTCTCATAGCGTGGAAATGAAAACAAAACCTTCGCTGCAGCACATTTATAAACGCAACACTGACGACCCATGTCTCCAAACAATTCTTCTTCTTCCACTTGTTTTGGCAACACAACATGGCGTCTCTTTGCTGTCTGAACACTGTAACAGGTAAAACAGGTATTCGAAGCTATCATGCATATTAATGAAGTTGCATCTCATTGATTGGTTTGAACCAAGTCTTTCTCATGAATTAGTGCTGCACGCTCAGAGACGTCACGATGCACTCGCAGGTACAGACGTCGACTCTCCATTATGGAATACACGCAAGTATCTAATCGTCGTGACGCAGCTTCAAAAATTTGTTTAAAAAAAAACGGAAGAACGAATTTGCTCGAAATAACGCAAAAACAACCAATTTTCATATGTCCTAATATTGTTTTTAGCAGCGTGGGACACATATATGACTGTAACAAGCTAAAAAAAAAGGTGTTTTCGTGACCCTTTAAATGTTACTGAATTTGACCCGATGTTGGGTTACGACAACCAAGCATTTTTTTAGAGTGTAGTGTTTACGTAAACCTCATGAGCATGAATACTTTAAAGAGAATATCCAATGAATTTCCAGAAACCAAAAGGATTTGTAAGCATAAATAAAACGTTGGGCAATACTAATGTTCTGATGGGCTCCGGTATACTTCAAACGAAAACGAAGGACAAACAGAATTTGAATAAAATCCAGATTTTCGAGTCCGTTTCAGCAGTTTAAAATAGCTTCCCAACGAGAACTTTTGGGGAAGTTTATTTAGGCTCCTAAACACCTTTGAGTTATCGTTGGTGCGTGACAATAAAGCAATCAATGGGCATGTCCTGGAACTCCAACTTCTTTGACGTGCGGTTTGTTCCCCTTGATTCATTTCTCATTCCACAGGTGTCAGACAGGAGGACAACATCCAAAACAACAGCACTAGTCACATGAAGTAGTCGATCACGAAGAGACTTTAAAGACTCAGAGGGGGTCAAAAGCCGCCATGGAAAGCCCACTTCGTTGTGCCACATCTTTGCTATGGGAGTACATACACCAGCGGTGCCATTTGCTGTCGTTCCGCAGCGAATGTAAAACAACAGAAATGTTGTGGTGCTTCTCTTAGAGAAGGCTGTTTACCAGGATATGAAACAGTTGTGGTTTTTTGAAGCATGGTAGTGGTCACCGTTTCAACCACACTTAATTTCACTCAAATTTATTCAAGCTTCTTCTTTTGAAATAATTGACCTAACAAAATGCATTGCATCAAGCAAAATTTGCTCCAAAATTGTATGAAGTTGCGGAAAAATTGTGTCTGAACCCTTTCTTTCGGCATACTGCCATCTCATCGTTCTCAACCAACAAATTAAATAACAAAACAAGAGACAAACTAGTATTTATACTACAACTCCAAAACAGAAAAAGTTGGGACAGTAAAGCATTTACCCCTTTGCAATGTTGCCGTTCCTTTTCACAACAATTAAAAGTCATTTAGGGACTGAAGACACCAAGTGATGAAGTGTTTCAGGTGTTATTTCTGTCCCATTCTTCCTGCAAACAAGTCTTAAGGTGGGCAACAGTATGGGGTCTTCGTTGAAGCATTTTGCGGATCAAAATGTGCCACAGATTCTCTACTAAATACAGGTCGGGACTGCAGACAGGCCAGGCCTCTTCCACCCCAGCCAGAACTTTGTAATATGCGCAGAATGTGGTTTTGCATTGTCTTGTTGAAATATGTACTTCTCAGCATTAATGGAGCATCACAGAAGTGCAAGTTACCTTTGCCAAAGGAACTGACACAACCCCATACCATGACAGACCCTGGCTTTTAGACTTGTTGCTGGTCACAGTCTGGATGATTCTTTTCTTCTTTGATTCGGAGCACACGGCATCCATTTCTCCCCCCAAAAAATACCTGAAATACTGATTCATCTGACAACAGTACATGTTTCCACTGTGTGATGGTCCATCCTAGATGCCTCCGAGTGCAGAGAAGTCGATAGCGCTTCTGGACACTGTTAACATAGGGCTTCCTTTTGGCACAGTACAGTTTTAACCTGCATTTTTGGCTGTAACTACATATTGTGGTACTTAAGTATTCCTGAGCCCATGTGGTGATATTACTTATAGATGAATGAGGATTCTTGATGCAGTGTCGTCTGAGGGACCGGAGATCACTGTAGTTCACCTTAGGCTTGTGCCCTTGTCATTTACACACTGAAATTCCTCCAGATTCCTTGAATCATTTAATGATGCCCTGCACTGTTGAAGGTGAAATATCCAAATGTCTTCCTCTCTTTCTCTAAGAAACATTGTTTTTAAACATTTCAATTACTTTCTGTTGGCAAACTGGCGATCCTCAGCCCATCTATGCTCCTAAAGGACTAGACCTTTCTTGGATGCTGCTTTTGTACCAAATCATAATTACAATCACCTGTTGACATCACCTGTTTCAAATCACAGCATTATTTAAATAGCTTACCTGATTACTGCCCAGAACTGCTCCTGTCACAACTGTTTTTGAAATGTGTTGCAAGAACCAAAATTGTAATTGTTACCTAAATTTAGAAATCATTGCTTTCTTTTTTATTAGCATTTTCCATACTGTCCCTGGGGTTGTAAATAGAACACTTTCATAAAATGGCTACAACACTGCTCTTCTCTCGGAGCTGCCATTGTTGTTGTGCAGTGTGACTGCCTTTTACAGTGCGGAGGTGTCGGAGTGTTCAAAAACATTATGGTCCGTTTCCACCGTACCACTTTTTCGGCCCCCTTTTCGAAGGGGTACCAAACATGAGAAAGGGTACCAAAAGGCGGAGCTAGACGTGCAGCTGAAGAGAGGGTTTACAGAGAGGCATCACTCGCTTACAAGCCAGAATGAAAACAAAAACCCGCCATGTTTGAAATACACAGCGAGAGATTACAGCGGAATGATATATACATATAATAACGAGCCATGGTCAACCCGGGCTCAAATAAACCTCCGCAGTTTTTATGAGCCAGTCTATTATCATCGCCTTCTGGACTATTATGAACTCAGAAGAAGTGAAGAGAAGTGCTTCTCATATGATATGTAAGCGACCCGTACTTACTGTAGACATTTCCTCGAGCGAGAATGACGTCGACCGAAACTTTTTTGTCATACACCACGCCCACCAGAAGGGTACCCTTGGTTGTGAAAACGCAAGCCTGATAAAGGTGACCC
This sequence comes from Danio aesculapii, assembly GCF_903798145.1. Lineage (NCBI taxonomy): Eukaryota > Metazoa > Chordata > Actinopteri > Cypriniformes > Danionidae > Danio > Danio aesculapii. The sequence continues at coordinate 1,459,007 of NC_079438.1, read as the reverse complement.
GTACCGAACCTTACTGTACCAGTCAGTGGAAATGAGCCATTACTGTCACATACGCTCCATTCACATGGGGCTTCTGCGTCAACGCTTGACAGAGGGCGTGTCTGAAGTTGAACCTGACGCAATCGTCATGCAGCATCAGCCAATGAAATTAGTCAGCAATAGGCCACTGTCTGAGCTGGTATATTTGCAAACAGTGATCTGATTGGCTAACGCTTCCGTCGGCGCTTGAAAAGTTGAGCAAGTCCCAACTTCTGCAGCAAGCAACGCCTCTGAAGCGGCGCCAACGGATCCACAATGCAGTTCGGCAACGCCTGACGTCACCCATTCAAAGTGAATGGGAAGCTTTGAAGCTGACGCCTCGTGAGAATGGGGGGCCTTATCAAACTTCTTTTTGCCCTCAAACGAAGAGTGAAATAGACATTGTTTGAAGTATACCGGGGCCTTTAGGTGTTCTGAAGTAACTCAGCAGCAACTACTTGTTTCATCTACTCAGAAATATCACATTGTGGTATAATGATATAACATAATAGTCGCACATGCTTTTAGCAAGTCTTACCACTGTAGCAAAAGAAGGGGAAAAGCGCAGCACAACTCCAGTCTCCCCATGTGCTGTAACTCGTCATACCACACTCTTCATGTCCATCGTAGTTGTTTGGTTCTCCAGACATCCAACTGGAGAATGTAATTGTTTCATTCTGATAAGACCACCGCCAGCTGTTTATGTCATTGTACAGTCCAATCCAAGCCATGGTACCCATTTTATTAGCCACTTCCAGTAGATATGCTAAGTCTTCGCTCCTCTGAACAGTGGCTAAGTCAATGTGGTTCTCTCTGCAGTAAGTCTGTGCGTCGTCCCAAGTCATTTGTTTTTGGATGGGAACATAGCCATATAATGTGCCTCCGGTTAACGAAAAGAACCCTGTTTGAGAGGAACATGTTTTATGTAACAGTGTGCGGAAATTAACATGTCGTAAATAACCTAAAAGATCAAGTTGGGAATTGTTATTTTTAATCTAATATAATAAGGTGCAGTATGTAAGATTGACACCTAGTGGTTGAACTAGTATTGCAGTTCAAAAATAAAATACTTTTTCACACAGCCCCTCGTCCGATGACTCCACATAAAGGCAGGTTGCCAGATTGACAACACCAACAGGAGCGAGCGTTCCTGACGGTCGAGCCTACACCATATCTAAGTGATGACTCGAGATGTAATATGTTCCATATCAATGGCAATTTTTGTCCAAACACTGCTGACTTTACATTAAATTTAGATTGAAAACTTAAAACGAAAGCCTAAAAAAGCACTAGCAAGTCAATATTTAATACTTGAAAATTGTAATCGGATTACATTACTAGTTACTGCCTGTAAAAAGTAATCAGATTACTAATTACATTCAAGTTACATTGAAAACTTAAACAAAAGTGTAAAAAATGTATTCAGATTACATTACTTATTATGGCCTGTAAAAAGTAATCGGATTACTAATTACTTTACAGTCAAGTTACTTGGAAATCCTGAAACAAAAGCCTTAAAAGCACTACAAAGTCAAAATTGCACTGAAGTTCTTTCATTTAATATTTAATACTTGAAAATTACAATCGGATTACATTTACTAGTTACTGCATGTAAGAAGTAATCAGATTACTAATTACTTTCCATTCAAGTTACTTTAAAGACCTAAAACAAAAGCCTAAAATATCACAACAAAGGCAAATTTATAGCTTTTTCATTCACTTAATACTTGAAAATTGTAATCAGATTACATTACTAGTTACTGCACGTAAAAAGTAATCAGATTACTAATTACTTTATGTTTAAGTTATTTTAAAAACCCAAAACAAAAGCCTAAAATATCACAAAAAAAGTCCAAATTTGTTTTTTCATTCTCTTAATGCTTGAAAATTGTAATCAGATTACATTACTAATTACTGGTTGTAAAAAGTAATCAGATTACTTATTACTTTACATTCATATCACTTTGAAAACCTGAAAAAAAGCCTAGAAAAGCACTACAAAGTCAAAATTGCACTGTAGTTCTTTCATTTAATATTTAACACTTGTAAATTATAATTGGATTACATTTACTAGTTACTGTATGTAAAAAGTAATCTGATTACTAATTACTTTACATTCAAGTTACTTTAAAGACCTAAAACAAAAGCCTAAAATATAACAACAGTCAAATTTATAGCTTTTTCATTCACTTAATACTTGAAAATTGTAATCAGATTACATTACTAGTTACTGCACGTAAAAAGTAATCAGATTACTAATTACTTTACGTTTAAGTTATTTTAAAAACCCAAAACAAAAAGCTAAAATATCACAAAAAAAGTCAAAATTAGTTTTTTTATTCATTTAATGCTTGAAAATTGTAATCAGATTACATTACTAGTTACTGCTTGTAAAAAGTAATCAGATTACTTATTACTTTACATTCATATCACTTTGAAAACCTGAAACAAAAGCCTAGAAAAGCACTACAAAGTCAAAATTGCACTGTAGTTCCTTCATTTAATATTTAATACTTGACAATTATGATCGGATTACATTTACTAGTTACTGCATGTAAAAAGTAATCAGATTACTAATTACTTTACATTCAAGTTACTTTAAAGACCTAAAACAAAAGCCTAAAATATAACAACAGTCAAATTTATAGCTTTTTCATTCACTTAATACTTGAAAATTGTAATCAGATTACATTACTAGTTACTGCACGTAAAAAGTAATCAGATTACTAATTACTTTACGTTTAAGTTATTTTAATAACCCAAAACAAAAGCCTAAAATATCACAAAAAAAGTCAAAATTAGTTTTTTCATTCACTTAATGCTTAAAAATTGTAATTAGATTACATTACTACTTACTGCTTGTAAAAAGTAATCAGATTACTTATTACTTTACATTCATATCACTTTGAAAACCTGAAAAAAAGCCTAGAAAAGCACTACAAAATCAAAATTGCAATGTAGTTCTTTTATTTAATATTTAACACTTGTAAATTATAATTGGATTACATTTACTAGTTACTGTATGTAAAAAATAATCAGATTACTAATTACTTTACATTCAAGTTACTTTAAAGACATAAAACAAAAGCCTAAAATATCACAACAAAGTCAAATTTATAGCTTTTTCATTCACTTAATGCTTAAAAATTGTAATTAGATTACAGTACTAGTTACTGCTTGTAAAAAGTAATCAGATTACTTATTACTTTACATTCATATCACTTTGAAAACCTGAAAAAAAGCCTAGAAAAGCACTACAAAGCCAAAATTGCACTAGTTCCTTCATTTAATATTTAATACTTGAAAATTATAATCGGATTACATTTACTAGTTACTGCATGTAAAAAGTAATCAGATTTCTAATTACTTTACATTTTAAGTTACTTTAAAGACCTAAAACAAAAGCCTAAAATATAACAACAGTCAAATTTATAGCTTTTTCATTAACTTAATACTTGAAAATTATAATCAGATTACATTACTAGTTACTGCACGTAAAAAGTAATCAGATTACTAATTACTTTACGTTTAAGTTATTTTAAAAACCCAAAACAAAAGCCTAAAATATCACAAAAAAAGTCTAAATTAGTTTTTTCATTAACTTAATGCTTGAAAATTGTAATCAGATTACATTACTAGTTACTGGTTGTAAAAAGTAATCAGATTACTTATTACTTTCCATTCAAGTTACTTTAAAGACCTAAAACAAAAGCCTAAAATATCACAACAAAGTCAAAATTAGTTTTTTTATTCACTTAATGCTTGAAAGTTGTAATCAGATTACATTACTAGTTACTGCTTGTAAAAAGTAATCAGATTACTTATTACTTTACATTCATATCACTTTGAAAACCTGAAAAAAAGCCTAGAAAAGCACTATAAAGCCAAAATTGCACTGTAGTTCCTTCATTTAATATTTAATACTTGAAAATTATAATCGGATTACATTTACTAGTTACTGCATGTAAAAAGTAATCAGATTACTAATTACTTTACATTCAAGTTACTTTAAAGACCTAAAACAAAAGCCTAAAATATAACAACAAAGTCAAATTTATAGCTTTTTAATTCACTTAATACTTGAAAATTATAATCAGATTACATTATTAGTTACTGCATGTAAAAAGTAATCAGATTACTAATTACTTTCCATTCAAGTTACTTTAAAGACCTAAAACAAAAGCCTAAAATATCACAACAAAGGCAAATTTATAGCTTTTTCATTCACTTAATACTTGAAAATTGTAATCAGATTACATTACTAGTTACTGCACGTAAAAAGTAATCAGATTACTAATTACTTTATGTTTAAGTTATTTTAAAAACCCAAAACAAAAGCCTAAAATATCACAAAAAAAGTCCAAATTTGTTTTTTCATTCACTTAATGCTTGAAAATTGTAATCAGATTACATTACTAATTACTGGTTGTAAAAAGTAATCAGATTACTTATTACTTTACATTCATATCACTTTGAAAACCTGAAAAAAAGCCTAGAAAAGCACTACAAAATCAAAATTGCACTGTAGTTCTTTCATTTAATATTTAACACTTGTAAGTTATAATTGGATTACATTTACTAGTTACTGTATGTAAAAAGTAATCCGATTACTAATTACTTTACATTCAAGTTACTTTAAAGACCTAAAACAAAAGCCTAAAATATAACAACAGTCAAATTTATAGCTTTTTCATTCACTTAATACTTGAAAATTGTAATCAGATTACATTACTAGTTACTGCACGTAAAAAGTAATCAGATTACTAATTACTTTACGTTTAAGTTATTTTAAAAACCCAAAACAAAAAGCTAAAATATCACAAAAAAAGTCAAAATTAGTTTTTTTATTCATTTAATGCTTGAAAATTGTAATCAGATTACATTACTAGTTACTGCTTGTAAAAAGTAATCAGATTACTTATTACTTTACATTCATATCACTTTGAAAACCTGAAACAAAAGCCTAGAAAAGCACTACAAAGTCAAAATTGCACTGTAGTTCCTTCATTTAATATTTAATACTTGACAATTATGATCGGATTACATTTACTAGTTACTGCATGTAAAAAGTAATCAGATTACTAATTACTTTACATTCAAGTTACTTTAAAGACATAAAACAAAAGCCTAAAATATCACAACAAAGTCAAATTTATAGCTTTTTCATTCACTTAATGCTTAAAAATTGTAATTAGATTACAGTACTAGTTACTGCTTGTAAAAAGTAATCAGATTACTTATTACTTTACATTCATATCACTTTGAAAACCTGAAAAAAAGCCTAGAAAAGCACTACAAAGCCAAAATTGCACTAGTTCCTTCATTTAATATTTAATACTTGAAAATTATAATCGGATTACATTTACTAGTTACTGCATGTAAAAAGTAATCAGATTTCTAATTACTTTACATTTTAAGTTACTTTAAAGACCTAAAACAAAAGCCTAAAATATAACAACAGTCAAATTTATAGCTTTTTCATTAACTTAATACTTGAAAATTATAATCAGATTACATTACTAGTTACTGCACGTAAAAAGTAATCAGATTACTAATTACTTTACGTTTAAGTTATTTTAAAAACCCAAAACAAAAGCCTAAAATATCACAAAAAAAGTCTAAATTAGTTTTTTCATTAACTTAATGCTTGAAAATTGTAATCAGATTACATTACTAGTTACTGCATGTAAAAAGTAATCAGATTACTAATTACTTTACATTCAAGTTACTTTAAAGACCTAAAACAAAAGCCTAAAATATCACAACAAAGTCAAAATTAGTTTTTTTATTCACTTAATGCTTGAAAGTTGTAATCAGATTACATTACTAGTTACTGCTTGTAAAAAGTAATCAGATTACTTATTACTTTACATTCATATCACTTTGAAAACCTGAAAAAAAGCCTAGAAAAGCACTATAAAGCCAAAATTGCACTGTAGTTCCTTCATTTAATATTTATTACTTGAAAATTATAATCGGATTACATTTACTAGTTACTGCATGTAAAAAGTAATCAGATTACTAATTACTTTACATTCAAGTTACTTTAAAGACCTAAAACAAAAGCCTAAAATATAACAACAAAGTCAAATTTATAGCTTTTTAATTCACTTAATACTTGAAAATTATAATCAGATTACATTATTAGTTACTGCATGTAAAAAGTAATCAGATTACTAATTACTTTCCATTCAAGTTACTTTAAAGACCTAAAACAAAAGCCTAAAATATCACGACAAAGGCAAATTTATAGCTTTTTCATTCACTTAATACTTGAAAATTGTAATCAGATTACATTACTAGTTACTGCACGTAAAAAGTAATCAGATTACTAATTACTTTATGTTTAAGTTATTTTAAAAACCCAAAACAAAAGCCTAAAATATCACAAAAAAAGTCCAAATTTGTTTTTTCATTCACTTAATGCTTGAAAATTGTAATCAGATTACATTACTAATTACTGGTTGTAAAAAGTAATCAGATTACTTATTACTTTACATTCATATCACTTTGAAAACCTGAAAAAAAGCCTAGAAAAGCACTACAAAATCAAAATTGCACTGTAGTTCTTTCATTTAATATTTAACACTTGTAAATTATAATTGGATTACATTTACTAGTTACTGTATGTAAAAAGTAATCAGATTACTAATTACTTTACATTCAAGTTACTTTAAAGACCTAAAACAAAAGCCTAAAATATAACAACAGTCAAATTTATAGCTTTTTCATTCACTTAATACTTGAAAATTGTAATCAGATTACATTACTAGTTACTGCACGTAAAAAGTAATCAGATTACTAATTACTTTACGTTTAAGTTATTTTAAAAACCCAAAACAAAAAGCTAAAATATCACAAAAAAAGTCAAAATTAGTTTTTTTATTCATTTAATGCTTGAAAATTGTAATCAGATTACATTACTAGTTACTGCTTGTAAAAAGTAATCAGATTACTTATTACTTTACATTCATATCACAATGAAAACCTGAAACAAAAGCCTAGAAAAGCACTACAAAGTCAAAATTGCACTGTAGTTCCTTCATTTAATATTTAATACTTGAAAATTATAATCGGATTACATTTACTAGTTACTGCATGTAAAAAGTAATCAGATTACTAATTACTTTACATTCAAGTTACTTTAAAGACCTAAAACAAAAGCCTAAAATATCACAACAGTCAAATTTATAGCTTTTTCATTCACTTAATACTTGAAAATTGTAATCAGATTACATTACTAGTTACTGCACGTAAAAAGTAATCAGATTACTAATTACTTTACGTTTAAGTTATTTTAAAAAACCCAAAACAAAAGCCTAAAATATCACAAAAAAAGTCAAAATTAGTTTTTTCATTCACTTAATGCTTAAAAATTGTAATTAGATTACATTACTACTTACTGCTTGTAAAAAGTAATCAGATTACTTATTACTTTACATTCATATCACTTTGAAAACCTGAAAAAAAGCCTAGAAAAGCACTACAAAATCAAAATTGCAATGTAGTTCTTTTATTTAATATTTAACACTTGTAAATTATAATTGGATTACATTTACTAGTTACTGTATGTAAAAAATAATCAGATTACTAATTACTTTACATTCAAGTTACTTTAAAGACATAAAACAAAAGCCTAAAATATCACAACAAAGTCAAATTTATAGCTTTTTCATTCACTTAATGCTTAAAAATTGTAATTAGATTACAGTACTAGTTACTGCTTGTAAAAAGTAATCAGATTACTTATTACTTTACATTCATATCACTTTGAAAACCTGAAAAAAAGCCTAGAAAAGCACTACAAAGTCAAAATTGCACTGTAGTTCTTTCATTTAATATTTAATACTTGAAAATTATAATCAGATTACATTATTAGTTACTGCATGTAAAAAGTAATCAGATTACTAATTACTTTACGTTTAAGTTATTTTAAAAACCCAAAACAAAAGCCTAAAATATCACAAAAAAAGTCTAAATTAGTTTTTTCATTAACTTAATGCTTGAAAATTGTAATCAGATTACATTACTAGTTACTGGTTGTAAAAAGTAATCAGATTACTTATTACTTTACATTCATATCACTTTGAAAACCTGAAAAAAAGCCTAGAAAAGCACTACAAAGTCAAAATTGCACTGTAGTTCTTTCATTTAATATTTAATACTTGAAAATTATAATCAGATTACATTATTAGTTACTGCATGTAAAAAGTAATCAGATTACTAATTACTTTACATTCAAGTTACTTTAAAGACCTAAAACAAAAGCCTAAAATATCACAACAAAGGCAAATTTATAGCTTTTTCATTCACTTAATACTTGAAAATTGTAATCAGATTACATTACTAGTTACTGCATGTAAAAAGTAATCAGATTACTAATTACTTTACAGTCAAGTTACTTTAAAAACCTTTTTAAAAACTTTCAGAAACAGTTTCAATTCCTCACGGTTGATCAACAGAATATACTTCTATGACAGCGATCCCCTCAGATACTGATTATGTGCTTTATTCAGTGTTCATTGCTACCAATGTGAGTTTGCAAATCATTTGATGTGTCTTTTATTTATAAACTAATTTCAAGAGGATGATTGAACACAGCTGGTACCGCATCAGCTCCGTATATTGCACCAATCACACGAATACTGACACACTATAAATTACCAGAGCTTTCTACTCCAGTCATCTTCATCTAGAAGAATCCCCCCTTCCACCCCTACTCCTCCCGTTCTCTGATAGAGTGGCACGGCGGCCCAGTGGTTAGCACTGTTGCCTCACAGCAAGGACACCGCTGGTTCGGCCCTTCTCCAAGCCGGTCGGCGTTTCTGTGCGGAATTTGCATGTTCTCCCCATGCTTGCGAGTGTTTTCCACGGGTTTCCCGGTTTCCCCCACCGTCTAAAGACATACACCATTAGTTAATTGACTACTTCAAATTAGCATCTTATGGCAACTCTTAGTCAGATATATCTCAGCACGTTCACAAGCAGGGGAGATCCCGAGACCTACCTGAGCTCAAACTCTCCTCTCGCCCTTCAAACGGGAGGGAGCCCCGGGATATTCTGAGCTCAGGGCTCTCTCCTGGGACAGCATGGCTAATATGCTTATTATCAATCATCAGCTAAGTGTGAACTCTTGAAGTGACATTTATTGAGGTATTGAAAGCAGCAGCAGATCTTGAAAATGATGTAAACATAGGCTTGAAATGTGACTCAAATATAAGTCACTCAGGCTTTCATGCAGGCTTCATGTCTGACATACAGTGTGTTTTACACCAAGGCAACCCAGAGTGCTAAAATATAACTGGGTAAACTGGCAGTGGGCTAGTTATAGAGATCAAAACAAAGACTGATGTTCTGACATGGACCCCACAATTTCAAAGCAGAATATCTGACTTTTGCATTGTTTTTCAGGTAAACAAGAATGTTCACTTAGCATGTGACTTAAACAGCTCCAAAACTATAAGGGTATTTATATGATTTAGATAAGTCAAAAACGCACATCAATGAAAAAATAAATATTCAAAGATGATTCCTTGGATTTACTACATTTTTTACGTTAAGTGGTTGTAAACAATCAATTGTTAGCAACGGTTTTGCAGATGTAACAGGGTTACTATTGCACTCTGTTAAAAGTATAACAATTTCAAATTATATTGTGCTTTTTATTTATGTAATATTTTTATTTCATATTTGTGAATTTTATCATTTTAAGAACACATTTTGCAGTCATTTTTATTTATTTTCCATGGCAATGATAACCCTGCACATAGCCCCTTTTTGTACCTCTTGTGTTGCCGTAGTTCGTCTTTTCTCCTCACTATGCTGCTGTGTATTGATGAGGGGAGGTTGTGCTGTGCTTTGCTCCTGAGTGTATTTCATATTTCTATCGTTTTAAAGCAAGTGGTTGTCATTTCATGGAAACTATATTACAATATTATGTTATTTTTGTTTGGTTTTATCGCTGAATTAAGTTTGTGACATTTTTCCAATGATTAACATAAGGCAAATCGCCATTTTGTCTTCATTGTACTCCATTTCTCAGTGTGAAAACTCTGTTATTTTGTGTATATAGGGGTCGGATGTGCACTACAGCCAGAAGACAACATATTTGTGTTTAATTGTCATCTGCAGGTACGTTTTACAGTCATTTTTGTTTGCATTTTGTTTAACTAAACGCACATTTTTAGTTGTCCACAAGGTGGCGCTGTTGTACGTTATTTTTTTACACATACATTTTTGTATGTAAGGTTTGGTTTCTAATGATAAAGAAAAAGGTTCATTTTGTTGTAACTGTAAAGAAAAAAAAAATGTTTTCCTGTGAATTTTAATCTATCCTTTCTAAAAATGCTGGTTTTAGCTGGTTGACCAGCCTGGTTTTAGAGGGGTTTTGGCCATTTCCAGGCTGGTTTCCAGCCATTTCCAGCCTGGTCTTAGCTGGTCAGGCTGGAAAATGACCAGCTTAATCCAGCTAAAACCAACTTGACCAGCCTGGTTTTGGCTGGGCTCCCAGCCTGGGTAGGCTGGTCAAGCTGGTTTTAGCTGGTCACTTTCCAGCTTGACCAGCTAAGACCAGGCTGGAAATGGCTGGAAACCAGCCTGGAAATGGCCAAAACCCCTCTAAAACCAGGCTGGTCAACCAGCTAAAACCAGCCAACCAGCCTAGGCTGGTTTAAGCTGCTTTTTCAGTAGGGATATATTATTAATAATTAATCTGACCACACATTCTGATGAGGGGGTCGGATGTGCGCTACAGCCAGAAGACAACATATTTGTGTTTAATTGTCTTCTGCAGGACTAAATAAAATAGAGGAAAGCAGCTCTCTGTGTCGTCTCGGTGTTATTACGTGGAAAGCAGATCCGTTACACAGACATCACCTTTGACCGAATATTGTAATACATGTCTAAATTTGTAACAATTTTATGCGCCGCTCCAAGGAAAGTCATAATTAACTTCATAAATATTCATTAACGTCATAAATAACTTCTGCTTTATTTTAGTATGTGGGTGTATTTCACCACATACATATTGAGTGCAATTGAGCAGGGTCCAGGCCCCTGTAGGCACAATGTGTTCTAAATAAAATAAAAATAAAAATTGACACTGTGCGTCCATTTTCAAACATGCGTCTAAAATGCGTTTCAGACTTATCTATAAATCCCCCAGCCGTGTCTCTAGGCACGTATTTTGTGATTTTTGTGTGTTTTCCATTTATTTACGGGTGTGAATTGCATTATGGGATGTTGATCTCTGCTCTGACGGCTTTTGATGTTGAAAATTCAACTCTGCAGTTTAACAAAGTGACTTTTATTGAACGCTTAGTAGTTTGAAATATTATAATGTGTAAGAAATAACATCTAGAGAAATAAATCTGTGAAATAACAGAAAATGTGCTGGCAGTTTATTGGAAGCGTAATATACGACACCAACCCAGACACAAGGCAACTGTTAATAGAAGTCTGTTCTCAAACTTTTTAAGGTTTAAAGATGTTGGAAGAAAGATTACAGTCCCATAATGCAATTCAAAAGCAGAAATAAACGGGGGGAAATATAAATTTAAAAGCATGAATCACAAAATACAGAAAACTGCTAATTTACCCATATTTTTACAGTGTATACACATACGAAATTGCTGGTAGCCCCTTCACTGAAGAAAGAAACACTAAAGTGGCCTCTAAAATAACACGAAACTGACAAGAAGCCATTAATCATCCAAAAAAAATCTAATTATGCTTTCGAATGGAGGCTGAACAGAAGCATTAAACTAATGAAACTGGCCAGGACAACCTTGAAAGGTACCACATCTGTATATACACACACACACACACACACACTCACCTGAAAGCAAAAACAGCAGATGTAAGAGCCTGTTCATTGGATCTGCATGCATATATGGAGCCTGTAACAGTAAAAAGAACATCGCTGATTACGAACACAGTCAAAAGCATGGTGAGCTTTAAGTACACACTACTAAAAACAGCTTAAACCAGCCTAGGCTGGTTGGCTGGTTTTAGCTGGTCGACCAGCCTGGTTTTAGAGGGGTTTTGGCCATTTCCAGGCTGGTTTCCAGCCATTTCCATCCTGGTCTTAGGTGGTCAGGCTTGGAGATGACCAGCTAAAACCAGCTTGACCAGCCTAGCCAGGCTGGGAGCCCAGCGAAAACCAGCTATGTCCAGCTTAAACCAGGCTGGTCAAGCTGGTTTTAGCTGGATTTAGCTGGTCATTTTCCAGCCTAAGTGTGCTAAGATCACACTGGAAATGGCTGGAAACCAGCCTGGAAATGGCCAAAACCCCTCTAAAACCAGGCTGGTCGACCAGCTACAACCAGCCAAGCAGCCTAGGCTGGTTTAAGCTGGATTTTTCAGCAGGGCAAATACTGAAAAAATAAATCTGAATACGAATAAATCGCAAAATTACCTTAACAGCAGATGACATGAATATCCCCAGGTAGCCTACTTTAAACATCAACGCACAGCCTTTGACTATATTCCCCTTTTCACTCGCTACTTGTGTACTCTACCCACACACATTAAGTATTACCCTTCATGCAAAGCGTCTTGGATGCAAAATGTCTTAAGAAGACATCGGTTGATTTCCATTTGTCCTTTGTCTGCCATTAAATGCTCTTCATTCAAATAGATGGATACCAGATGGAAATAATCAGCCATCTCCACAACAGCTCTTAAAAAGAGAGTATAATTAGTCTAAGATTTATTCCAAGAACATGCATTAGAGTCGGTTAGTTTAGACTTTAGTTTAGACTTAGTTTAGACTTAGTTTAGACTTTATTGTCTGTTCTGCTTGGCACAGAGAGGAAATTTGTCTTTAACGCTGGATTTAAGACAACAATTGCACACATACAACAATCACACAATTACACCACTCAAGACAACAATATAAGTTAAAAATGTAAAAACCAAATTAGCCCCATACATATTACTGCACTTCATTCTTGACAACCACCCCATTCACTTCATACAGTGATCTGATTTAAAACAACTGCAATTGGGATAAATTACTTGTTATAAGCATTTCTTCGAGCTTTATGAATCCTAAACCTGCGTCCTGATGGAAACAATTTGAATGCTGAGTGAAATGAATGTGTATTATCTTTAGAAACTATGTGTGATGTGTTATTTCTGTGTAACTTGACTCTAAAAACCTATTTGTATTTGATTAACAACAACAAAAAAAAGATTTCCAGCATTTTCGAGGGCAAACGTACACTAGCGGTCAAAAGTTTGGGGTCAGTATGATTTAAAATCAGCTTCTCCTGCTCACCAAAGCTGCATTTGTTTCATCAAAAATACAGTTCAGATTGTAATATCGTGAAATGTTATTGCGCTGTAAAATAAAGTAGTTTATCGTTTAATTTAATCATTTATTCTAGCGAAATTAAAGATAAATGTTCAACTTCATCGCTTCAGTCTTCAGAGTCTAAATAAATAAAGCGATTGGACAGCATACAATACTTCAGTTAGATTTTTCCACATTTCTGAAAGAAGTCGCTTTATTTCTTTGATCAAAAATATGTTAATATATTGTAATAACAGGAAGACTGTGCAAAATTAATACAAACCGTTTCTCTTTTAATATAAATGTTAAACAATTCAGTAACAGCAGATCATTTATCAGCGGGTTTGGTTCTTATTTGCAAAGCAAATGATTCAACAACAACAACAACAACAACAAAGCTGGAATTAAACCTTTAATGTGGTATACTAATATAAGCAGCATTCTATGTAATGCAGTATACTAGCCAACATCGCACTGATCTAATATTGTTTGTGTAATAATGTGCAGTTGGTCCACAACCTTATTTTTCACAAGGTAAACGTCACGACGTTGCAAACATTATTTCAGAAGAACTCCCTGCTGAAAAATCCAGCTTAAACCAGCCTAGGCTGGTTGGCTGGTTTTAGCTGGTTGACCAGCCTGGTTTTAGAGGTTTAACACTATCTGCTGTTAAAAACTAGCTTAGCACACGTTATCTGCTGTTAAAAAATAGCCTAGATAACCATCTACTGTGGAAAAATTAGCCTAGCACACACCATCTGCTGTTGAAAACTATCCTAGAGCACCACCTGCTATTAAGAACTAGCCTATAGCGAGGCTGCGGTTGAAAACTGTAGCCTAGATACCCGTCTACTGGGAAAAACTAGCCTAGCACACGCTATCTGCTGTTACAAAGTAGCCTAGATACCCATCTACTGTGGAAAAACTAGCCTAGCACACACCATCTGCTGTTGAAAACTAGCCTAGAGCACCACCTGCCATTAAGAACTAGCCTATAGCGTGTCTGCTCTTGAAAACTGTAGCCTAGATACCCGTCTACTGGGAAAAACTAGCCTAGCACACGCTATCTGCTGTTAAAAAGTAGCCTAGATACCCATCTACTGTGGAAAAATGAGCCTATCACACACCATCTGCTGTTGAAAACTAGCCTAGAGCACCACCTGCCATTAAGAACTAGCCTATAGCGTGTCTGCTCTTGAAAACTGTAGCCTAGATACCCGTCTACTGGGAAAAACTAGCCCAGCACACGCTATCTGCTGTTACAAAGTAGCCTAGATACCCATCTACTGTGGAAAAACTAGCCTAGCACACACCATCTGCTGTTGAAAACTAGCCTAGAGCACCACCTGCCATTAAGAACTAGCCTATAGCGTGTCTGCTCTTGAAAACTGTAGCCTAGATACCAGTCTACTGGGAAAAACTAGCCTAGCACACGCTATCTGCTGTTAAAAAGTAGTCTAGATACCCATCTACTGTGGAAAAACTAGCCTAGCACACACCATCTGCTGTTGAAAACTAGCCTAGAGCACCACCTGCCATTAAAACCTAGCCTATAGCGTGTCTGCTCTTGAAAACTGTAGCTTAGATACCAGTCTACTGGGAAAAACTAGCCTAGCACACGCTATCTGCTGTTTAAAAAGTAGTCTAGATACCCATCTACTATGGAAAGACTAGCCTAGCACACACCATCTGCTGTTGAAAACTAGCCTAGAGCACCACCTGTCATTAAGAACTAGCCTATAGCGTGTCTGCTCTTGAAAACTGTAGCCTAGATACCCGTCTACTGGGAAAAACTAGCCCAGCACACGCTATCTGCTGTTACAAAGTAGCCTAGATACCCATCTACTGTGGAAAGACTAGCCTAGCACACACCATCTGCTGTTGAAAACTAGCCTAGAGCACCATCTGCCATTAAGAACTAGCCTATAGTGTGGCTGCTCTTGAAAACTGTAGCCTAGATACCCGTCTACTGGGAAAAACTAGCCTAGCACACGCTATCTGCTGTTAAAAAGTAGTCTAGATACCCATCTACTATGGAAAGACTAGCCTAACAAACACTATCTGCTGTTAAAAATTAGCCTAGCAGACCATCTGCTGTTGAAAACAACCCAAGAGCACCACCTGCTATTAAGAACTAGCCTACGTGGCTGGGCTGCTGTTAAAAACTAGCCTACAGTGCCATCTGCTGTTGAAAACTAGCCTAGAGCACCACCTGCTATTAGGAACTAGCCTATAGAGTGTCTGCTGTTAAAAACTAGCCTACAGTTCAGTCTGCTGTTAAAAAACACACCATCTGGCGTTAAAAAGTAGTCTAGATCGACACCCGCTATTAAAAACAAGCCTAGATTGTCACCAGCTAATAAAAACTAGCCTACAGTATAGTCTGCTGTTAAAACTAGCCTAGAGTGTGCCATCTGCTGGTTAAAAACATACCATCCGGTGTTAAATACTAGCCTAGATCGACACCTGCCTGCTATTAAGAACTAACCTATAACGTGTCCGCTGTTAGCCTGAAAATTAGCCTACAGTTCAGTCTGCTGTTCAAAACTAGCCCTGTGTCACCCTCTGTTATAGACTTGCTGGATGTCATCTGTCTGATGAGGACTGTAAAAGCTTGTCCTCAATTCTACAATTCCCAAATTCTCCTCTGAGAGAGCTGGACCTGAGTAACAATGACCTGCAGAAGTCAAAGGTGGAGCTACTCTGTGCTGGATCCACACTGTCAGCTGAACACACTGAGGTTTGACATTTACATTTACCATGCTCAAATATGTGTATCGATTATTTCTTATTTCGCTATCCACGTTTCCTCCGGAGTTTCATGTAATTTCGGGTGTTCATTCTTAATTTGTCGACTTTTACTGCAGTTTGGCACTTTCACTTTCATTCACGTAGAGTCAGGACCTCAGTTTAAGACAGTGCTGACTGACAGTATAGTGTCCCCATCATTATGCTTGGGCAGAAGCGCCCACACAGACCTTGAGTACCCCTGCTTGCCTTACTAACACCACTTTCAACAGCTTCCTAGTTGTCCCATGTGGTCTCTCATCCAGGTACTAACTAGGCTCAGCCATGCCTAGCTTCAGTAAGCAGCCAGTGTTGAGCGACATGGTAATATGGTTGTGGAAAGTTAAAGGCCTGTGCCTATGTCTCTATGTAAGTCTGGGAGACTCTGTCAGGCTGATTGGACCTATGCTTTTGAATGAAACTACAGTGCTATTGAGACCAAGGTTGGGGAGCTTCCGTTGCCAGCCTTACTCTTTTACGTCATTTGTGTGCTTTGTTTAGCTTTGTCTCCACCACTGTCTCCTACATTTCATATAAAATGCAGTACAATATTGCAATAGACAGAAGTGATTATGATGTAGTGTCTGTTGTTGGTGTCCCAGGGGGAAATTGCCGACACCGGAAAACAGCTCATCAAACTGGGCTCGGCTCAGTCAGAAGCCTCCATCATCCAGGTATAGTTTTTGGAGGAGTTGATAAGCTCATGGAGCTGGGAGCACCTCTGAGAGGATCTAGCGGACTCGGACACGGTACATGCTTTCAGTATTACCTTTGCTGGAACTGACCCGATCTAATCCTGTTTATATGAAATGAGCCTGCACCTTAGCAGGTTTGAGCTACCAGAACTGTTGCTATGACAACTCTCGGATCAGTTTTAAAGAACGAAACAATCCTGGATCATGTCAAAGAAGAACGGAAGTACGAAGAACGGACCCCAGGAGTGAGCTCTAAACGGCTGCCCCTTGTATTTGTAAACATAGAAGGGGTCTGTCTTTTGTTGATGGTTTCACTTTTATTTTAAACTTTAGCATTCATGCAGCCGCTTTTGTCCCAGAGACATCCAAAGGCAGAAGCGCGAACCACAGCTAAACGTTTACATAAAAATTTGAATATTTAATGCTTGAAATTTGTAATCGGATTACATTTACTAATTACTGCATGTTAAATGTAATCCAATTACTCATGACTTTACATTAAATTTACATTAAACTTAAAAGAAAAGCCTAAAAAAGCACTACAAAGTCCAATTTGTGTAGTTCTTTCCTTCATTTAATACTTAAAGATTGTAATCAGAATACTTTACTAGTTACTGCATGTAAAAAGTAATCGGATTACTAGTTACTTTACATTCAAGTTACTTTGAAAACCTAAAACAAAAGCCTAAAAAAGCTCTTTAAGTTCAAAATTGTTTCAGAAACTGTTGATCTACTGGGATTTTCACGCACAACCAAAATATCCAGTAAGTGGCAGTTCTGTGTGCAGATGCCATGCCAGAGATCAGAGGATCTGGTTCCAGCCGATAGAAAGGCAACAGTAACTCAAATAAGCACTCGTTACAACCGAGGTCTGCAGAAGAGCATCTCTGAACACACAACACGTCCAACCTTGAGGCGGATGGGCTACAGCAGCAGAAGACCACACCAAGCGCCACTCCTTTCAGCTAAGAACAGGAAACTGAGGCTACAATTCACACAGGCTCACCAAAACTGGACAATAGAAGATTGGAGAAACGTTGCCTGGTCTGATGAGTCTCCATTTCTGCTGCCACATTCGGATGGTCGGGTCAGAATTTGGCCTCAACAACATGAAAGCATGGATCCATCCTGCCTTGTATCAGCGGTTTAGGGTGGTGTAATGGTGTGGGGGATATTTTTTGACACACTTTGGGCTCATTAGTACCAACTGAGCATCGTGTCAACGCCACAGCCTACCTGAGTATTGTTGCTGACCATGTCCATCCCTTTATGACCACAGTGTCTCCATCTTCTGGTGGCTACTTCCAGCAGGATAACACACCATGTCATAAAGCACGAATCATCTCATGCTAGTTTCTTTAACATGACAATGAGTTCACTGAACTCAAATGGCCTCCACAGTCACCAGAGCTCAATCCAATAGAGCACCTTTGGGATGTGGCGGAACCCAGATTCACATCATGGATGTGCAGCGGACAAATCTGCAGCGACTGCGTGATGCTATCATGTCAACATGGGGCAAAATCTTTCCAGTTTCCAGTACCTTGTTGAATTTCTGCCATGAAGGATTAAGGCAGTTCTGAAGACGAATATAATACTGTTTTTTCAACCAAAGAACAGTACATTTGTTAAAACTGCACATTCCTTTTTTTGGAAACTATAAATGAAATAAATTACATAATATATTTATGAAATACAGCCCCACTGCTTTGAAACATTTAATTTTTTATACATATAATGTTTAGTGTTTCTATTTTTGCATATTTATTTCAATTTGTCATCAAAAGAGTGTTAGTAAAATGTTATTTAATTTTTTAATAAAGCTAAAAGGCCATGTCTGACTCAAATTTACAGTTTAACTTCTATTTAATGGAGATTTTAAATAGCATTGAGTCAAGCAGGGGCGTTGCTAGGCGTAAAGCTCTACCGGGGCACAGCACCCGCTCCAAAAAATAAATAAATAAAATATATATACATATTTTTCTTCTTATTTATTTATTTAAAATTATATATAATTCTAAATAAATAACAGTAATATTGTTATTATACAATTATTATTCTAAGTAAAATAACAGAAATTCATCCAATGACACAACTGGAGTGATGCTAAGATCATTTAGGAAATCTTTTGCATGAATATTAATTTCATTAGAATCAAATTCTATAGACAATTCAATAGAATACAAATATAGATGTTTTATAGAATTATCTGTTGTGTGTGACTCAACTCATGGCCGGAATTAGGTTTATCCAGCTTGATCTCACGAGAAAACGTAAGTATTTTACGATTTGACAGTTTAGTGACTAATTCGTTCAGTCGTACGAAATTGTACGATTTTAAAAAGGAGGCGTGGCACCTAACCCCACCCCTAAACTCAACCGTCATTGGCGGATGAGCAAATCGTACTAAATTGTACGAATTAGATCGTACGAATTAGCCACTAAATCAAAAAGTTACGAATTGCCGTGAGATTGTGTTGGTTTATCAAGTTTAAACTCCCTGACTTCATCCCTCCTTTCTGCTTAATACCAAAAAACAAATCTATCAGGAGCCATGCAGTATCAATAAGATCACCATCATATTACTTAGACTTTGTTTTGTCGACTTGCAAAACCTCACTGCGAGCCGACACTTCCTCATAAAGGCCTGTTGCGCCGGTTTCACAACACATTAGCGACGCGGATATTTTCCAGCGTGCATGTTCACAATCGGACCGGGAGCAGCCAATCAGCGCGAGGCAGCGCACATGCTCAGTTTGCTTTTTGAATAAACTACATTGCTTTGATCAGCGTTGGTTCAGTTGCACATAGAGAATAACGTCTGTAATCTGGGATTACCACTCTTAATAAATACACTAGCATATTAAGGAAATCGTACCTCAAAGCATTTACTGGAGCACTGGCGATTTTCACTGGGGCACGTGCCCCAGTAAATGGGACCTAGCGACGCCCCTGGAGTTATTGAAATCCTTGCTGAGTAATTAAAGTAAGTTTTACAAGCAGAGTGTTGAATGTGAATGTTGAATGTGAGTGTTGAATGAATGTTTATATATGTGCGGTACATATGTACAAAGAAATGTTGTATTTTAAGTAATTTATATCATATGTGGTATTGTAAAGTTGCTGTAGGTGATTTATTTATGAAATGGTATGCAGAAAATAAATCAGAGCCAATGCTTCGAGTCATTTTATTTGAACATATATAAAGCAAACAAACAAAAAATAATAATTTGACAATTACAATACGTTTAAATAACTTAATGTATCCGTACAGCGCATATCGCGTGTTTCGTTACAAGCTAATTTAAATGGTTTT
>NC_079438.1:1418897-1431397 GCF_903798145.1 Danio aesculapii | reverse complement strand
CATCCTCTATTAATAAACTTCAGCAAGTACAAATGCAGCTGCCAGAGTTCTTACCAGGTCTGGAAAATTTGATCACATCACCCCAATTTTATCCTCCTTACACTGGCTGCCTGTTAAGTTTCGTATTGAATTTAAAATATTGCTTCTTACATATAAAGCTTTAAATAATCTAGCTCCTGTTTATCTAACCAATCTTCTGTCTCGCTACAATCCAACTCGCTCTTTAAAATCTTAACTCAGGGCTTCTGGTAGTACCTAGAATAGCAAAGTTGAGTAAAGGAGGTCGAGTCTTCTCATTTATGGCTTCTAAACTCTGGAATAGGCTGATAATTTACGAGGCTCAGACACACTCTTGCAGTCCAAAACTAGATTAAAGACCTATCTCTTTAGTAAAGCATACACTCAATTACGCTATTTATTCTCTATTACCACCTGGGATACTCATCCCGAGGCCCCCAGAGACTATGCAGCGCCACTGATGCAATCCAAGACGAGCGACGAGATGATCCCAAGGTTTCCATAATACTGGACCAGGCCATATCCTGAGCAGCTGCTGTGGTGGTCATGGAGGAGTGGAGAGCATGAGACTGATTCCTGTGAGACTCCAGGGACAGACGAGTCTCGCTGACGTACAGCTTCTTGTACAACTGCTCGTTAACGCAAATTTCTAATCAGCCAATCACATGGCAGCAACTCAATGCATTTAGGCATTCAGACATGGCCAAGATTATCTGCTGCAGTTCAAAGCGAGCATCAGAATGGGGAAGAAAGGAGATTTAAGTAACTTTAAATGTGGCATGGTTGTTGGTGCCAGACGGGCTGGTCTGAGTATTTCAGAAACTGCTGATCTACTGGGATTTTCACGCACAACCATCTCTTGTATCAAGATACATTTTATACCATGTTTTTATCAATTTATTATGTTGGCCTTTTGGTAAGTTTTTTTGCTCAAAACTAATTCAATTTGTAATTTAAGTTAGAAAAAAAAAGTTTGCCCATAACATTTTGATCAAATAAAACATTTCAGGCAGTGTGTCTCCGTTTATTTCAACCCAGGCTCATTCTGAAAACGTAGTCCCAAGGACGTTTCTGGAGACCGCGAAATACATCCCGGGAGGTACGTATTTTTGCAGTTTTTGGTTTTTGCGAATCCGCGAGAGGCCGCTGTGTGCACCTTTTTGGCTTCTCGGACGACTCCCGCGAGTGCTGTTCGCGCCCGCGCTGTTCTGGCGTGAACCCACCAGAGGCCGCTGTCGAACGAACGTCTGTCTGTCCGACTGGCTGAATGATTGACTGCTCCTCCTTCCCCGAACCCAACCAATTTTACCGATCGACCCGCCCACCCTAAACCCAACCAACGATTTACAAAAGCCGTCCTTAAAAAGAAAAGCCCTCGTCCGTTTTTTTTATTTTTACCACGTTTTCGGATTTTACCACACTCTCACCCTGTTATGAACCTCTTTGCTTTATTTCTTGGATTCTGTTTTAGTCTTACCAGATTTTTGGAACCGCTCTTTCCCGGACTCGAACCCGGTCGTCGTGGTCAGCTCCTCTCTGCGTCTCGAGTCCGCCGACGCACAGGACGAGCTAACCGGACAAACTGGTTACGGCGGGAAAGCCCTCCACACAAAGGTAAGCGGTCAGCCGGCGAGCGCTAAAAGGAACGGCGTCATACCGCCCCGCAGCATTCGCTTAAAAATCGAAATGCAGCCATACGTACCTCCGGCTACATAATTCGCGATCTCCAGAAACGTCCTCGCGACTACGTTTTCAGAATGAGCCTGGGTTGGTTTATTTTTTACACTAAACATTTTACAGTCTTTGTTATTTGGCTCTGTGAGAGGTGTAATAGCAGTTTCAGTCAATTGATCATGCTATAACAGACCTTACACCTTTCACAGAATGCATGTGAGAAGTGATTGCATTTTTAAGTTCTTTTGCCATTTAGGACTCCCATATCTATCCTTTTGTTTTGACAAATGTGCAAAAAGTACAAAAGCAAGGCATGTCAAGGTGCTACAATCATTTAGTGAGGAAAATGGAATTGTGAAGAAATTTGGGGTGGGATGAGATGTAATTCCTTGTGACTTAACACGCTTAGTGTAATTATACTTACACTACTTCTTACTATTTCAGTTGTGTTTAGAACTTGAACAGAAACTTGAGCCCACATACCCCTCAGTAAATGTGCAGTTGCGCCCCAGGTTATCACCAGAGCAAACTGAACATCTACAGAGTGTCTGGATATTCATTCCTGTTACTGGTTGTTCATTCCTGTTGTTAATTTTGATTTTTTTTTTCCTGTGTTATGTTCACCATTTATCCAATAGTTGACTTAATTACGTGAAAAATAATCTTGTACTTTAGGTCTCCTGTAAGATTAAAAAATGGCTTTGCATATAAAAAAATGCACCTCGTGTACATATTTGGTGAATTTTTAGTGACAAATATAACCTATTTAAACATTTTACCAACTATTTCTTATAGATAAACACTTTTGTGAGTTTTTTAAAACATCCTTTTAAAAAGTAACTGGATTTTTGCTAAAAGGACTGAGAAAAATCCTTCCCTAACTTTGAAACCTCGTAAAAATAAAACAAAGGTGCCCGAGATTGCCCAATATTCATTTCAAACAGTTAAGTATGTGTGTTGCTAGATACAGTGTGGAAATATATATATATATATATATATATATATATATATATATATATATATATATATATATATTATAATTTTTAGAAATCACAAAAGCAAATGTTACCCATCCTGTGGAATGTCCCAACTATTAAAACGATCATTAAAGGGGAATCATGTAATATCTAGACAGGTCACAAGAGGGCGCTATTGGTCTGTATATACACATGGCAGCCTTTTCTACAATCTGAACTGATTAAACAGTGGCTAGCTTGACCATCCTAGCCTGGGAGCCCAGCCAAAACCAGCTACATCCAGCTTAAACCAGGCTGGTCAAGCTGGATTTAGCTGGTCATTTTCCAGCCTGACCAGCTAAGACCGGGCTGGAAATGGCTGGAAAACAGCCTGGAAGTGGCCAAAACCCATCTAAAACCAGGCTGGTCATCCAGCTAAAACCAGCCAACCAGCTTTAAACCAGGTTTAAGCTGTTTTTTCCAGTAGGGTTAACCTTGGTTTTATATATATATATATATATATATATATATATATATAACGAATTTCGTTTGGTATAATTCTGATGTATTTTTGTAGTCATTAAAATAAACAGAAGAAAGAATTAGAGGTGAAATTAAGTGTGTTCAGGGCCAAAACAAAACCACGACCACATGTATTGTCAGATTTTGTGTCAATAAATTAATCTTGGCTACTTCTGTCATTATGATTAGCATTTTAACTAATTTATTCGTGAAATGTGCATAGGTTAAATAAATATTTTAATTGAGCATATAGCAGCAGCCAATAGGGTATATGTCGAACGTCACGTGACCAAACCGGATCCCTGGGTAAACCACTTCCGCTCATCGCCAGTTCAAACGCGCCATCGGTTTGTTCTTGACAGTAGTAAGTAGTGTTTTATACGTTATATAATAGGGTATATGCGCAACTTTCGCGTTCCAGTCAACCTGGATGGAACACTTATTCACTCTCCGCTAATATAGCGTTGTTTTATACGAGAAGCCTCCAGGAACTACTAAAGTTAAGCATCACAGTTGTCCAACGGATATGCTCGTTATCATATCGATGTCCGACCACCAATTTGGACAAAGGATTTAAATTGTATGCTTCATCATACATAATGGATTATGAAGGTATGTGAGCTAGCGGAATTGAAATGCTGTACAGTGTCACTACGTTAACTAGCTAACGCTATAACGTTACTTAGTCTGCCGTATGGACCTACATATTCACATGAACACTTTGTGAATTTTTGCACCAGTCTCAAATAAAGACAGGTTGACTGGTGATGTCAGCGTTAGGGCAGTCTGTCACAGGTCTATGAAGAAGTTCGAGACGCCACACAGCCTGAGAGTAACATTATGGATGGTGTGGAGTTCTGTTTGTTCAAGTTTGGAAACTGTTTTTTTTTTTCTGGCTTAAAATAAGAATCTGTGATCCTGACTAAGTCTTTTAGTTGTCCTGAGAGACCTGGAAAATGCATTTACAGTTAAAACACTACTCACTACTGTCAATAACAAACCGATGGCGCGTATAAACTAGCGATGGGGCGGAAGTGTTCTACCCAGGGATCCGGTTTGGTCACGTGACGTTCGACATATACCCTATAGCCTAACATAACATCCTCATTTTACCTGCAGTGCTAATTTAAGACGCCGATGCGCCAATAGTATCCGATCTGCTCCAAATTCACACGCATATACAACTATATTTCATTTATAACACAGCAAGCTTGACATCGCAGGCAGATCCGAACCAAAATGCAAAAGGTGCTTTATAGGAATTTGAAAATGATACTGTTTGACAACTGTTAGCAGGTTTGGCATGCTGTCCCCGGAGAGAACCCTGAGCTCTGAGATAGTTGAGCTCAGGGCTTCCGACTGGTCCATAGAGCATATGAGGGGAGTACGAGATCAGGTGGTTCTCGAGAGCTCCCCGTGGTAAAGGAAGAAAGGAGGAGAAGGGGTGGATGGGGGGTTTCTTCGGAAAACGAAGATAAGAGAGTAGTTCTAGCTAGGCTACTTATAGTGAGTTGGGGTTAATCTGATTGGCTAACTAGTGAATGTAGATGAGTGGCCAGCTGCAGTCAATCATATCACGTGCTCCTCTCGAAATTAGTTTGTGAAACTTCACTTAAAAGCCTAGAATGCTCGTGGACGCGAAATTCAACCGCAAAAGCATAAACCGTGTAATCACGCATTCAAAGCGGGCGCTTTCAACGTTCATCCTACTCAAGAATGAGCATCATAACTGTAGCATGTTACTGCTTCATTCAGGAGGATTTGAAAAAACAGATTCCACTCTCGGAGTCCATTCCTGTCTTGGAGTCGAATCCGGTACTTGGTCCATTGAGAGTCGAGGAATCGACTGTTTTGGAGTCGACTCCCCATCTCTAATGTGAGTTTGAACACCATTTTACATGACATTTATTATTGCCATATACTGAAAGCAGCAGCAGATAGTTCACCTCAGATCTTAAAATAAACCGTTTGAAATTGAACTTTAGAACTAAACACATATCAGTGATTCAGCATCTACATTTAATAATGTAAAAGGAGGGTTAATATGTATTAAACAGATTATAAACCTTACCATTTCATGAGTGAGGGCACTATTCTGTGCTTCTGAATGGCTGTATTTACATTTCTGTTGTGTTTCGTCTGGTGCCCCTACTGAAAAAAAAACAGCTTAAACCAGCCTAAGCTGGTTAGCTGGTTTTAGAGGGGTTTTGGCCATTTCCAGGCTGGTTTCCAGCCATTTCACTCCTGAAAATGACCAGCTAAAACCAGCTTGACCAGCCTGGTTTAAGCTGGACATAGCTGGTTTTGGCTGGGCTCCCAGCTTGGCTAGGCTGGTCAAGCTGGTTTTAGCTGGTCATTTTCCAGACTGACCATCTAAGACCAGGCTGGAAATGGCCAAAACCCCTCTAAAACCAAGCTGGTCAACCAGCTAAAACCAGCCAACCAGCATATCTCGTCATGTAGCGTGTTGTAAGGACACGCGGTTACAATGTAACCTGCTCACCTAATGTTTACCTTGGTAATAGCTTACTTATATTATTTGCTAGCTTATTAACCTCATGTGGAACTAAATCATTTCGGGGCTGCTGTCCACCAGAGGTCGTATTTCAGTCACGGACGCATGCTTTCAGAGCCTTCCTGAATGAATAAAATACACAGTATTCCCAGCCTGATCTCACGAGAAAACGTATGTATTTTACGTTTTGTCAGTTTAGTGGCTAATTCGTACGAGTTCAGTTTTTTTTTTTTTTAAAGATTTATTTTTGGCCATTTTGCCTTTATTAGATAGGACAGTATTTAGGACAGGAAGCGAAGTTGGAGAGAGAGAGGGGGGTAGGGTAGGGAAATGTCCTCGAGCCGGGATTCGAACTCGTGACGCCATGACATGCTACTGCACCATATGTCGACGCGCTTACCACTAGGCTAATGCACCGACAAATTGTACGATTTTAAAAAGGAGGCGTGGCACCTATCTCCACCCCTAAACCCAACTGTCATTGGGGGATGAGCAAATCGTACTGAATTGTACAAATTAGATCGTACGAATTCACACGAATTAGCCACTAAATCAAAAAGATACGAATTGCCGTGAGATTGTGTTGGTTTTCCACCAAGGCCACCCGGGGTGCTGAAATATAATTGGCTAAACTGGCACAGAGCAGGTTAAAATGACCAATACAAAGACACGGATAACACATTCTCAGAGCAGAACACCTGACTTCAGTATTGTTTTCCAGATAAACAAGTATGTTCACTTAGCATGTGTCTTAAATACCTGCTATTATGGTATTTATATGTATTATATGTATATATTATGGTATTTTTATGCTTTAGAAGGGTCATACAGCACCTTTAAAGCAAAGTGATCATATTTAGTAGGTTCATTTACGGATTGTGTCAGTGGTTTAATTACGTATTATGACCAACTGCTAACGGAAATCGTGTGATTCATTAAGCAGTGCATTGATCCCGTCCATTGAACCCGTCAAAACACACAGACATCAAGAGTCAGCGTAAGGGTCTCAGTGATGGGGACACATTTGTGAATGCTGGAGGAATCATAAAACACTTATCCATGACTCCCAGCATGCACTGCGGTAACTTTTTCAACCGTTGATTCAGCGATAATTCAGTGAACGTCTGCTATCTGGGCTGCTCACCCTTATCCCAAACCTTTAAGAGTTTCTTTTGTTGTTGTTGAACGCTAAAGAAGATATTGTGAAGAACGCGGAAAACCCGTAACCATTGACTTCCATAGTATTTGTTTCTCCTACTGTGAAAATTAATGGCTACAAATATTTAGAACCACTTGAGGAAGTGTGAAAGTGTAATTGCGAACTGTACCTTTAATATAAATCTTGTAAATAATAATAATATAATAATAATAATTATAATAATAGTAAATAATAATAATGTTATAATGAAAATAAAATAATTTTAGCTAGAATGTTTATGTTTATCTTTTATAAATCTCACACACACACACACACACACACACACACACTTACCTGAGAAAAACAGCAACTGAAACAGCGTGTCCATTGATGATCGACTCGACTGAAGAAACACAATCTCCTGATCATATCGGGCAGTTATCTGCGACTGAACGAATCGTCTCAACTGACGTTTTATGCATTCGCTTTCATGCAAAACCCGGTTCACAGATGTAAATATCGCTGTCGTATTTGAATGACATTTACGATTCACTCAAACATGTAAAGCATCTGAGCTCAGTAACAACACACACTGCAGATCTCCATCAGTCATCTGACGCACACGACTACATACAATGCTTGAGGAGTTACACTGAAACACATGAGAACAGAGATGGCGATTTGCGGATGTTATTTAGTTATTTTTAAATTTAATCGTGTCAAATTTATTTTAATAAAAGTGTTTTTTTTTTGTCTTTCTGGTATTCTCTGACTAGTTTTACTGTATGATCCGTCTGTAAATAAAAACACATTTGTGAAATCACATCTGTCGATAGCATGGTTTATTGTTGAGTTATATGTTCTCATTAATAATATACATTTATGTTTTGTTATATATTTTGTTTACTTATTTTTTTAGATTATACTACTTACTGTTGTATGCTAAAAATGTGCGAGAGTTCGTTGTGCGCGAGTGTTAACAAACGGGACTTTTATTTTGACTGGTTGAAATGTTGAACTTAGTTCCGACTACTTTTATGGGATTTTTTTCCCCCTTGGGGCACTGATGTTATACCTATGGAAGCCCGTTTCCGCCACTGAATAATAAAAAAAAAATTTAAGTCAGAATTGCGAGTTATAAAGTCAGAATTGCGAGTTATTAAGTCAGAATTGCGAGTTATTAAGTCAGAATTGCGAGTTATAAAGTCAGAATTGCGAGTTATAAAGTCAGAATTGCGAGTTACAAAGTCAGAATTGCGAGTTATAAAGTCAGAATTGCGAGTTATAAAGTCAGAATTGCGAGTTATAAAGTCAGAATTGCGAGTTATAAAGTCAGAATTGCGAGTTATTAAGTCAGAATTGCGAGTTATAAAGTCAGAATTGCGAGTTATAAAGTCAGAATTGCGAGTTATAAAGTCAGAATTGCGAGTTATAAAGTCAGAATTGCGAGTTACAAAGTCAGAATTGCGAGTTATAAAGTCAGAATTGCGAGTTAAGTCAGAATTGCGAGTTACAAAGTCAGAATTGCGAGTTATAAAGTCAGAATTGCGAGTTATAAAGTCAGAATTGCGAGTTATAAAGTCAGAATTGCGAGTTATAAAGTCAGAATTGCGAGTTATAAAGTCAGAATTGCGAGTTACAAAGTCAGAATTGCGAGTTATAAAGTCAGAATTGCGAGTTATAAAGTCAGAATTGCGAGTTATAAAGTCAGAATTGCGAGTTACAAAGTCAGAATTGCGAGTTATAAAGTCAGAATTGCGAGTTATAAAGTCAGAATTGCGAGTTATAATGTCAGAATTGCGAGTTATAAAGTCAGAATTGCAAGTTATAAAGTCAGAATTGCGAGTTATAAAGTCAGAATTGCGAGTTATAAAGTCAGAATTGCGAGTTATAAAGTCAGAATTGCGAGTTAAGTCAGAATTGCGAGTTATAAAGTCAGAGTTGCGAGTTATTAAGTCAGAATTGCGAGTTATTAAGTCAGAATTGCGAGTTATAAAGTCAGAATTGCGAGTTATAAAGTCAGAATTCAGAGAGTTATAAAGTCAGAATTCAGAGAGTTATAAAGTCAGAATTGCGAGTTATTAAATCAGAATTGCGAGTTAAGTCAGAATTGCGAGTTAAGAAGTCAGAATTCCGAGTTATAAAGTCAGAATTGCGAGTTAAGTCAGAATTGCAAGTTATTAAGTCAGAATTGCGAGTTATTAAGCCAGAATTCTGAGTTATAAAGTCAGAATTGCGAGTTATAAAGTTATAAAGTCAGAGTTGCGAGTTATAAAGTCAGAATTGCGAGTTATTAAGTCAGAATTGCGAGTTATTAAGTCAGAATTGCAAGTTAAGTCAGAATTGCGAGTTATAAAGTCAGAATTGCGAGTTATTAAGTCAGAATTGCGAGTTATTAAGTCAGAATTGCGAGTTATAAAGTCAGAATTGCGAGTTATAAAGTCAGAATTGCGAGTTAAGTCAGAATTGCGAGTTATAAAGTCAGAATTGCGAGTTATAAAGTCAGAATTGCGAGTTAAGTCAGAATTGCGAGTTATAAAGTCAGAGTTGCGAGTTATTAAGTCAGAATTGCGAGTTATTAAGTCAGAATTGCGAGTTATAAAGTCAGAATTGCGAGTTATAAAGTCAGAATTGCGAGTTATAAAGTCAGAATTGCGAGTTAAGTCAGAATTGCGAGTTATAAAGTCAGAATTGCGAGTTATAAAGTCAGAATTGCGAGTTATAAAGTCAGAACTCTGGGTCAATGGGCTGAAATACACTTTCCTGGGTGGCAGATGTTGGTTGACAATGCAACACAGATGCAAAGCAGTCACCAAAAACAATGGCTACACAGATAAATATTAAATAAAAATGTCTTTAGTTTTTAAACGTTTCAGTTTAAAGAGAGTTTGATTGTCTCCTATAAAAAATATTCACAGAATTCATTAAATACTCTGATTTAGAATTGAATGTGAAGTCTTTCCACTTTATTTACCAAAATATGGAGGGGAAAAAGCTATTTAAAATATTAGTGCCTTATTCACTTTTTAAGCCACTGCTATTTTTTGAACAACTGTAGGCTCTCAACAATGCAAATCTGATGTTAATTGGCTTGGTAGGTCTCTGTGAAAACATGCAAAGTTGTTTGAAGTATTGTGCAGGCGGTAGCAGCCGTGGGCCAGCAAAGCCTTCACGATCAGAGTCACTGATTTATTTTCAACGTAGGCTTATTCTGAAAACGTGTCCCTATATAGATTTCTGGAGATCGCGAATTATGTAGCCAGAAGTACGTATGGCTCGTCTTTAAAACGAATGCTACTGGGTGGTATGTTGCTGTTCCTTTTCGCGGTACCAGCTGCCCACGTACCTCTATATGGACGGTTTTCTCGCTGTTACCTGTTTATCTAGCCTGATCTCACAAGAAAATGTAAGTATTTTACGTTTTGACAGTTTAGTGGCTAATTCGTACGAATTCGTACGAGTTCAGTTGTCCGAAATTGTACGATTTTAAAAAGGAGGTGTGGCACCTAAACCCAACCGTCATTGGCGGATGAGCAAATCGTACTAAATTGTACGAATTAGATCGTACGTCAGTCCAGCTACTGTGCTTGGTGTGCTCCACACGTCATCTCTCATCTGGTTAACATTGGGTCGTTTTGGCCCGATTCAACATATAGACTCTGCGTCAGTCATTAGCTGAAGAGAGCGCTCTGGTTGGTTATTTAGTAACGAATCAGAGTGAAAGAACAAAAACTGAAGCGACGTACCCAAGTAAATAATTCAAGTCAAGAAGCAAGAAGCATTTAAACCACAGCTAATGTTAGCCCTGATCTCATCAGAGACTCTTCTAGTTCCTGTTCTTCATCCAGCTCTCTTTACTCTCTGCATTGTTTGCACCCATTGGTCAGAATCTATAACTTGACCTTTGGCTCATGTACAGGCATTTTCGAAAGCTATGATTGGTTATTTTTGAGTCAACATGAAAATCCGCTTCATTCGCGTGTCAAATTCACGTCAGAACAGACGTGGATTCGCATCATGGGCGGGGCTTCTGTCTGCCCGGTGACTCTAGCTTCGTTGCTAAATGGCTAACATGATTTTTATTAAGAAAACAGCTGTGTTTATGTGCTTTATGAAGGCTGAAAAACAGCGTCGATTGGTTTGGAGCCGTGTCTGAGTCCACTAGATCCTTTCAGAGGTGCACCCAGCTCTGTGAGCTCAAAACTCCTCAAGAAACTTAACCTGGATGATGGATGATGGAGGCTTTCAGCGGTGCTTCTGACTGAGCCGAGCCCAGTTTCATGAACTGTTGTCGGTGTAGGCAGGACGATTTTCCCCCTGGGGCACCAACAACAGACGCTACGTCATAATCACGCCCACACAAGAGCAAGTTCCTGATTGGTTAACTCGGTGCGAATGTCTGCCGGAGTTCAGATTTTCTAAGTCACGCGATTTGCGCATTAAGTGCGTCAAACACGCAAAATGCCGCGCAATTAGCCGCAGGATGTCTATTCACGTCTATTAATTGACTTAACATGTAAATGACTCACGCTTGACACGTCTTCCGCGTCTGGTGTGAACACAGCATTAAGCTACGGTCACACTGGGCTTTGTGTGTGCGAAATTCTGTTGTGCGGCGCTGCGAAAAGGGGCGGGATTAAACAAGATGTTTAGATATTAAAAAAAGCGAGTGATTGGTCCATGTTTTGAAATTTCTGTCCAGAAAGGTCCTGTTTTGATCCTCGATTGGTCTCATGCAGTCAAGTGATGCGATTTCGCAGGTCAAAGTTCACCAAGCTTGAACCTTGCACCGCAGCAACATGCGAAACTTGACGCATGACCTTGCGTTTCCGGTCTGACGCATTCGCGAGCGTATGAATGGAAGTCTATGGGAAGAAAAGTCAAGTGTGACCGCAGCTTCAGCCCTATGCCTTCAAGCTAAAGAGAATTGAGACACCCCTACCTGTTCACCTGAACGCTCCAAATGAGGGGTAGAAGTAAGGGGAAGGGCTAAGGGGTAGAATTGGGATTGGGTCTAAGTGTTTGCTTAAGTACACTGTATTTAAGTCAATTCAAATGGGTGCGAATGACATGGATGCAATGTGTTACCACGAATATGTGGAATTGAATTGCCTCAATAGCATCTTCCATGTTTGGTGTGAACTCAGCCAATCAAAAAACAGCAAAATTGAGGTAAAACTCTGGTTTTAGTGACCATCCAACCACATAAACCCAGAGTTTCAGATAGTTTCGCTTTCAGTCACTTGATACGGCATTTTCCTGTGGACAAGCAGCCAAAAGTAATTTTAAGATACAAAAAAAGAAACTATCAAATGTAAAATAAATCTTTGCAATCTCATCTAATGAAGAGTTGATGCTTAACAAATGACGAGCTAATTACTGATTTGTAGTGTCGAGCTGTTAATATAAAGCACAGAAGTCAAACTCAGCTCCTGGAGAGCCACAGCTCTGCACTTTAGTTCCCACCCTAATCAAACACACCTGATCAAACTAACTGAAGCTGTGTCTCAATTCCGAGGCTACATCCTGTGAGGGATGCGATCGAAGTGCGCCACGTCATCGCGGTACGACGAAGGCGGTCTCATTTCAAAAACAATTCAAAGGCTCCTTCAAACGTAGCCTCGCGTCCTTCGCTTCCCAGGTAATGAAGGACACAACCAGTGGATCCTTCGCAGGC
>NC_079438.1:1391397-1411397 GCF_903798145.1 Danio aesculapii | reverse complement strand
TATATATGTGTGTGTGTGTGTGTGTGTGTATATATGTGTATGTATGTATATGTATGTGTATATATATATATATATATGTATGTGTATATATACAGTATATGTATGTGTATATGTATATGTAAATATGCATATATATATATATATATATATATATATATATATATATATATATATATATATATATATATATATATATATATATATATATATATATATATATATATATATATATATATATGCATATGTATATGTGTGTATATGTACTTCACAAAAATAAAGTACATACTTTTAGGACGTAGTATAAGTATGCGTATTAGGATTGTGATTTTGCATGGGATGATAATTCACCGGAAGCCCTGGGGCTGGCTGACTGAAATGAAAAGTCCGTGTGCATATACCCCAGTGTTGCCAACTATTTCCAATGAAAAGTAGCTAAAGCCTGCACGAAAAGTAGCTAAATGTTGCCAGATGACGTCACACACTAATTTGCATATCAGTGACGTCATCACATAGTATCTGACAAACGTAAGCCAGTCATGTCTCTACTCTCTGAGGCGCCGTGTATTATATTATATTAAAACATTACATCCAGACGCACAATAAATACGTTCTTATTAACAAATTACTTTACGTGATGACGTCATTGCATAATCGCAACTCAACACTACATCTTTATGTAGTAAACAAAATAATTAATGTTTTCTCAAATTGACTGGCCATCTCAGCATAAACATTTGAAATATGCCTATTTTGATTTGTATGAAAAATATCGTTAACTATTTGTTAAAGTAATACAAACACTTTTTGAGAAGAATCTTTTATTTTTAAAGATAACACGGATAATGAACAGTTCAGCCTGATCTCACGAGTAAATGTGAGTATTTTACGTTTTGTCAGTTTAGTGGCTAATTCGTACGAATTCGTCGAGTTCAGTCGTGCGAAATTGTACAATTTTAAAAAGGAGGCGTGGCACCTAACAGCACCCCTAAACCCAACCGTCATTGGCTGATGAGCGAATCGTACTAAATTGTACGAATTAGATTGTACGAATTCATACGAATTAGCCACTAAATCAAAAAGTTACGAATTGCCGTGAGATTCTGTTGGAACAGTTACATTCTTTTAAACAATCACAGCTTGTAGTCAAAGCCTGCACGAAAAGTAGCTAAATGTTGTCAGAGGACGTCACACGCTAATTTGCATATCAGTGACGTCATCACGTAGTATCTGACAAACGTAAGCCAGTCATGTCTCTATACTCTCTGAGGCGCTGTGTATTATATTATATTAAAACATTACATCCAGATGCACAATAAATACGTTCTTATTAACAAATTACTTTGCGTGATGACGTCATTGTTTTGAAATATGCCCATTTAGATTTGTATGAAAAATATCGTTGACTATTTGTAAAAGTAATACAAACACTTTTTGAGAAGAATCTTTTATTTTTAAATATAATACTAATAATGAACAGTTCAGCTTGATCTCATGAGTAAACGTGAGTATTTTACGTTTCTTCAGTTTAGTGGCTAATTCGCCGAGTTCAGTCGTACGAAATTATACGATTTTTAAAAAGAGGCGTGGCACCTAACCCCACCCCTAAATCCAACCGTCATTGGGGGATGAGCAAATCGTACTAAATTGTACGAATTATTTTGTACGAATTCATACGAATTAGCCACTAAATCAAAAAGTTACGAATTGCCGTGAGATTGAGTTGGAACAGTTACATTCTTTTAAACAATCACAGCTTGTGTACTTACTCTTTTTAACTTGTGAAATTAACATATTTGTGAAAGTGACAACAATTATAGCACTATTGGAATTCATCGCTACCTAAATTACCAACAATTATAAATGTTAACTAATATCAGTAAATTAACAGTTATGAAAACAATCTGAGCTAGCAATTTACTCCACTGAGTGAAGCCTGCAGTCGCTGCTCTTTTGAGTCACTTTTTATTAAATTGCTAAAAGTAGCTAAATGAATGTTAAAAATTGCTAAAAGTAGCTAAATGAATGTAAAAAATTGCTAAAAGTAGCTAAATGAATGTTAAAAATTGCTAAATTTGTTGCTAGGTGGTGCTTTTGGAAAAAAAAAAAGTTGCTAGTGTAGTATGAAAAGTTGCTAAATCTAGCAAGAACATTGCTAAGGTGGCAACACCGATATACCCAATTAGACAGAATTAGATATTTAGGGGAACTTTCTCTTTAAGAAAAGTAACAAATCTCTCTCTCTCTCTTAAAAAACAACAAACTCAATTTTTAAGTCCTGGAATTAAAGCCACAAATAAAGCTGTTAACAATTATCTCTTCCCCTGAGCTAGAAAAACAGATTGTGGTTCCTGTTTTTAGGTGGACAGATATAAACAGTTGAATTTATTCTAAATATCTGTATTGTAAAATAATAATGACACGTGTAATCATTCAAACGAGTTTCCATGTTATTTGACATGTTCATGTGAAGTCGAGTGGATGCGGGAAAATATGATGTACACGTGCTGCTCCACACGGGGGCGCCAGATGAATGTCTAGATATATAGTCTCACATATCGAGCAGCAAGTCATTTCTGAAAGGATCTTCTTGATGTGTTATATAATAGTATGTCATTTATTTATTCGCTTAGCAGTTATCAGTCAAGTAAATTAGCAAGCTTTGCTTTAGCAATATGTTGCTTTACATGTACTTTTTCTTCATATACACCAGAGGACCACAAAACCAGTCCAATGTTTGTAGCAATTGCCAAAAATCCAACGTTTAAGTCAAAATGATAGACATTTCTTTCATGTCAGAAATATTTAAATTAATTAAAGCACATATTCCATAAATATATCTATTACATTTCCTAAATATGTCAAAAACTCAATTATTTCAATAGTCATATGCACTGCTGAGAGCTTAATTTAAACAAATTTAAAGACGAAATTATTTAAATATGAAAACACTACTAGTAAATATAGAGTGTAACATTAAAGGAAAGTAATCTAGTCATAAATAATGCAGTTTTTTTTTTGTTCCACAGTTTTGGACGATTTGTGGAAAAAATGCTTTAGAGCCATTCAGTTCTCACAACCTTTATTCAATGACAGCATGGAAAACAAAAGAGCAAACTCAAGTCAATCGACATAGAAATAAATCCTCTATAAACGACATATTCAGTAGGACAATGACAAAAATGAGCATTTAAAGTAGCTAAACTAGCCCAGTGCTGTATTTCCTTCTCAAAATACAGAACATACTGTATTAAGCGACGTTTGACGTAGTGAAGTAACACATAGAGTACTGTTATAAACATGATCGTATGACACTGTGTAAAACTCTGCGTCTATTCAGATGAACCAGAACAGTTTTCTCATTGTACCCCGTTACGTTTTCACAATCCATACACGTATTCTGAAGCCTTTTCTGCCATTTCATCCTACAATAAATATTTACCAGCAATGTGTTGATTTCATTGCCTTCAATGATGAGTGAGTTTAAAAACATCTCTGCATAGGACTTTTATGTCACACAATGTTACTCGCACTGTAAAAAGCGATTGGTTGACTTTTCTTGGAAAAAAAGTAAGTAAACTTGTTGCTTTTAAATCGATTAGTTGACTTTACTTAATTGAGTAAACCCGTTGCTTTTAAATCGATTAGTTGAGTACTTTAAAAAGTAAGTAAACTTGTTGCTTTTAAATCGATTAGTTGACTTTTCTTAATTGAGTAAACCCGTTGCTTTTAAATCGATTAGTTGAGTACTTTAAAAAGTGAGTAAACTTGTTGTTTTTGAATCGATTAGCTGACTTTACTTAAGCGAGTAAACTCATTGCTTTTAAGCCAATTAGTTGACGTTACTTAAGTGAGTAAACTTGTTGCTTTTGAATCGATTAGCTGACTTAGAGTAAATCTGTTGCTTTTAAATTGATTAGTTGACTTAAGCGAGTAAACTCATTGCTTTTAAGCCAATTAGTTGACTTTACTTAAGTGAGTAAACTTTTTGCTTTTAAAGTGATTAGTTGGCTTTATAACAGTGAGTAAACTCGTTGCTTTTAAATCGATTAGTTGACTTTACTTAAGTAAACTCATTGGTTTTAAGCCGATTAGTTGACTTAAGTGAGTAAACTCGTTGCTTTTAAATCGATTAGTTGACTTTACTTAAGTGAGTAAACCTGTTGCTTTTAAAGCCATTGGTTGACTTTATAACAGTGAGTAAACTCATTGGTTTTAAGCCGATTAGTTGACTTAAGTGAGTAAACTCGTTGCTTTTAAATCGATTAGTTGACTTTACTTAAGTAAACTCATCGGTTTTAAGCCGATTAGTTGACTTAAGTGAGTAAACTCGTTGCCTTTAAACCAATTAGTTGACTTTACTTAAGTGAGTAAACCTGTTGCTTTTAAAGCCATTAGTTGACTTTATAACAGTGAGTAAACTTGTTGCTTTTAAATCGATTAGTTGACCTAAGTGAGTAAACTCATTGCTTTTAAGACAATTAGTTGACTTAAATAGTGAGTAAACTCTTTGCTTTTAAATCTATTAGTTGACTACTTAAAACGTGAGTAAACTCGTTGCTTTTAAATCGATTAGTTGACTATACTTAAGTGAGTAAACTTGTTGCTTTTAAATCGATTAGTTTACTTGCTTAAAA
Source organism: Danio aesculapii (assembly GCF_903798145.1). Classification (NCBI taxonomy): domain Eukaryota; kingdom Metazoa; phylum Chordata; class Actinopteri; order Cypriniformes; family Danionidae; genus Danio; species Danio aesculapii. The sequence continues at coordinate 1,406,763 of NC_079438.1, read as the reverse complement.
AGTGAGTAAACTATTTGCTTTTAAATCGACTAGCTGACTTTACTTGAGTAAACTCGTTGCATTTAATGCTTTTATTTGACTTTACTTAAAGTGAGTAAATTCTGCTATAAATCGATTAGTTGTTTTTAATTAAGTGGGTAAACTTGTTGCTTTTAAAACGATTAGTTGACTTAAAAAGTGAGTAAACTCTTTGCTTTTAAATCGATTAGTTGACTTTACTTAAGTGAGTAAACTCATAGCTTTTAAGACAATTAGTTGACTTTACTTAAGTAAACTCATTGCTTTTAAAGCGATTAGTTGGCTTAAAAAGTGAGTAAACTTGTTGCTTTTAAATTGATTAGTTGACTACTTAAAATGTGAGTAAACTCGTTGCTTTTAAATCGATTAATTGACTTAAGTGAGTAAACTACTTGCTTTTAAATCGATTAGCTGACTTTACGTGAGTAAACTCGTTGCATTTAATGCTTTTATTTGACTACTTAAAGTTTGTAAATTCTGCTATGAATCAATAAGTTGTTTTTACTTAAGTGAGTAAACTTGTTGCTTTTAAAACGATTAGTTGACTTAAGTAATTTCGCTGCTTTTAAAGCGATTAGTTGACTACTTAAGTGAGTGAACTTGTTGTTTTTTAAGCAAATAGTTGACTTAAAGTGATTAACTCTTTGCTTTTAAATTGATTAGTTGACTACTTAAAACATGAGTAAACTAGTAGCTTTTAAGACAATTAGTTGACTGAGTAAACTCATTGCTTTTGAATCGATTAGTTTACTTTACTTGAGTAAACTCGTTGCTTTTAAACCGATTAATTGACTTTGAACAAACTACGTGCAAGTCAACAAGTCACAGTTTACTTGCATTTTTTATGTCCCTGAACTGTCCCTTTAAGAAAAGCAACACATTGCTCTTTACAGTGTACATCATTCTGTGTGAAAGACAAGTCTACAGCTGGTAAACCTTAAACCCCTTGACTCGATAAAATAGTAAAATCATGAGTTAGTGCATAATCTTTTTGATGAATAAATAAATAAATAGGCCAATCAGCACAAAGACAGCAGCTTAAAGGGCACAACCGTTCTCTACGGCAAGAGATCAAGTATTTTAGAAATAATTCATAATGTGAATCAAACACTTTCATACACACAGAAATCAATGCAGATCTGAAGTCAACAGATCCTTTTATAATTACGCAAATTAATTGTGGACATTGATATGCAGATTTCTTCCTTAGGGGATATTAAATGCACTTTATAGCATGTCAGAAGCAGCATTAAATCAGACTTAAATATTCTTATATATATATAATTGAGTTGACAGTGAGGGTCACGTGACGTAAGTAACACAGTTGACAGTCATTATTTCATTTATGGTCAAGTTTAACAACACTGGATAAATGCCAATATAATATATGGCCATCTGTTATTATTATTATTATTATTATTATTATTATTATTATTATTATTATTATTATTATTATATAATCTCTACTACTATTACTGTAATGAAAAGTAATGAACTTTGAATTCTCCAAATGACTGGAAGAGCAAGAAATAAAGGAAACATATGACATACTTGTGATATATACGTATATGTACACATACAGGCTAATTCACACCTTAGCAACAGACGCAGGCAAACAAATACACTCGGTTTGGGTTTTGTTGGGAGCTCATTTCCTCCATCTGATCATGATGAACGGTCAAATGTAACCTGGTGATGTTTGTCTGCGTCTGCTGGAGCTGTGTGAACTGATCGTAAGTGTTTTCTGTCAGTGCTTCAGACTCAACTATTCTGAACACCAGCAAATGCCGAAAGTGTTTGAGTGTTGTGCAATACTGAATCACATATCCTGGCTTTTTTTAGACACAGATACATCAAATAATGTTAATATTTCGCAAATATGCGTACTCTGAAACCCAGAACAGATGAAAATCCTGAATCATGTTCTCCTCTTTTATTATTTGTATGTGTGTGTGTGTGTTTATGTTGACATACATGCTTTGTGAGTACATGGTACACGTCCTGTGTGCTTTTAAACCCCCAAAATTAGAATTATTGAATTAAAAATTTGGAAATATGTCATTTTTCTGTGAGGGAATGTTTGGGGAATATTATTATATATAGTTGAAGATGAAATTATTTAGCAAAATTGTTACTTTTCAAAATTCTATTATTTCCCAAGTGCTGTTTAACCCAGGCTCATTCTGAGAACGTAGTCCCGTGGACGTTTACGGCTGCATTTCATTTTTTTAAGCGAACGCTGCGGGGCGGTGTGACGCCGTTCCCTTCGGCGCTTGCCGGCCGCTCGCCTCCGTGTGGAGGGCTTTCCCGCTGCAACCAGTTTGTCCGGTTAGCTCTTCGTGTACTCTGGCGGACTCGAGGCACAGAGAGGGGCTGACCACGACGACGACCGGGTTCGAGTCTGGGGAAGAGCGGTTCCAGAAATCAGGCAAGAAAACAAAAACAAAATCCAAAAAATGAAGTGAACAAGTTCGTCACAGGGTGAGAATGTGGTCAAAATCCGAAAACGTGGTAAAAATTAGACGAGGGCTTTTCTTTTTCTGGACGGCTTTTGTGAATCGTCGTTGGTTGGGTTTAGGGACGGAGGAGGGTGGGTCAGCCGATCGCACGGTCAATCATTCCGTCATCCAGGCAGACAGGCGGAAGGTCATTCGACAGCGGCCTCTAGCAGGTTTACGCGAGAACGGCGCGGGAAAAAGCGCGCACAGCGGCCTCTCGCGGATTCGCGAAAACAAAAACTGCAAAAATACGTACCTCCCGGGACGTATTTCGCGGTCTCCAGAAACGTCCTTGGGACTACGTTCTCAGAATGAGCCTGGGTTGTGTTTAACAGAAGTACACACATTTACAACAGTAGTTTTAATAACTCATTTCTTTTATCTTATGCCATGATGACAGTACTTAAAGGGCACCTATGGTAAAAAACAGCCATATGTGCATGTATGGTGTATAGACCGTCATATTGGGGTGATATAAGCACACCCAGTGCATTTTTTTTTCAATTTAACAACATAAAAAACGGTGGACCAATTGGAGCGGTTTTCAAACCGACCGCAACTTTACGTAGGAGAGCGGTCCCCCCACCCACCAATATTGATTGACAGGCGTCATCATATCCTCAGTTTGTTGATTCTCGTCCGCCATCTTCAGCGCGAGTCGAAGCGATATCACTAAAGGAACACGCTAGCTCTATTTTTAGATGCAAGGCTCATTGGGCTCAACACAAGATCAATATTCTCCACATTATCGCTCTAATCGGAATTATTGGTTGTATCTTTAGATAGGTTTGCAAACATGTGTACTTCTCATTGAGTCTACCTTATACTTCAGCCGTTTGCATTTCTCGCGATCCCAGAAGCTCCCTGTGATCTTAACTAGCATGCGTTTTAGAACTCTAAACATCGGTTTCTATCAGGGTACACTCAAGTCGACGGCTGGGCGCCGCGGACCGCTGCAGAAACCTGTTTAGAATTCAAAAACGCGTGGCGCGACGATTCGGGACACTTCATGTTTCTGCCGCGCCACAGAGAGTGTCTGGTGTGCCGTGTCGCGGCTTCGAGCGGCGCATCCGGTGCCTCAGTCAAAGTTAATTCAGTGTGCGTGGTTATTAGTTTCTGTGTACAAGCTCGGCACTTGAAACTAGCACACAGTTGGCTGTAAAACTGTACAAAGACACATGATTTTGTACTCTCTGCTTGGTCTATGTCTGAGTCGTACATGTACGACTGATTGCTGATCCTCTCACTCCAGCTCGTTCTCGCAGTCTGCCTGTCAGACTCTGTTGCAAACGCAGAGCGGGTGAGCTCATGGCCCCGCCCCCTTGTTACGTTGGGCGGGAAGCCGAAACTAATTTACATGTGAAGCAACACACCCATAAATCAGCGAGCTGTGGACACGCCCCCAACATTACACTTTTAAACACATTATGATAAATAAATCTGAACTGTGTTTTAAACTGAACCTAAACTGGCACACTCAGAAGAACCATAATATTAATATTAAATCATAAAAAAGAGGTAAACTATGTTCCCTTTAATATTTTACTAGTTATTTGTGCAAGATATGCTAGTGTTCAGCTTAAAGTGACATTTAAAGGCTTAACTAGGTTAATTAGGTTACTAATAAACTACTGTCAGCTAGTAAAGGAATTCTCAACCACTGGGCCTCGGCGATCATGCAGGTGGACTGCGAGAAATTAACTCTCAATATTACTCTATAATTTTTGGATTTCATTATTAATATGCCTTATTAAAATGATCGAATTAATGCACTTTCTCCTGTTCTCTGATTGATTACTTCAAACTCGGCGCAAAAACAGCCTCATGATCGCGTCTGCAACTAGTACACGTAAGTTTGTTCATTCACTAACTATGCGTGAAGTGAAAGTCTCCCTTTGCGTGAACTATTTAATATATCCGCATTCTTGCCCAAATTAATGTCACGTGAGTGTTTCATAACAGACGCGCGCCCATACAGGAGGATCTAGCGAGGCTCAGTGGTGTTTCTGGCTTATAATGTAAAATAAACCTGCATGAGCTTCAGACGCGCTCTGGCGAAGCTCACTGTTCCTGTCAGCGATTTCCCAATAATATCCAGCTACAAACTCAACCGCCATCAGATCGACGCGTTTCAACAGATTTAGGCTGTTTCACTGTATTTTACATTTGTCTGTGTATTTTTGAATAGTTGATATTTAATAGTAGATATTCAGTCAGTCCAGTTTAAAGAAGAAGGTGGTCTTTTGCAGTCTCCCTGTTGACCTGGGGTTCTCTTTGAATCTGTTTTTTTTATTATATATAAATTGTAATTTTTTGTTTTAATATATAATATAGATTATATAGTTTTAGTTTTACATATAGTTAAAAAAAAAAAATATATATATATATATATATAAAATAAAATACTGATAATAGAAAATAATAGAAGGCACAACAAATGTATAATATATATATATATATATATATATATATATATATATATATATATATATACATATATATATATATATATATATATATATATATATATGTATAATATAAATATATATATATATATATATATATATATATATATATGCATCTATATATATATATCTATATATGCATCTATATATATATATATATATATATCTATATATATATCTATATATGTGTATATATATATATATATATATATATATATATATCTATATATATCTATATATATCTATATATATATATATATATATATATATATATATATATATATATATATATATGTATATATATATATGTGTCTATATATATATATATATATCTATATATGTGTGTATATATATATATATATATATATATATATATATATATATATATATATATATATATATATATATATATATGTGTGTATATCTATCTATATATATATATATATATATATATATATATATATATATATATATATATATATATATATATATTATTTATTAACAAGTATATATACTTGTTAATAAAGAAAGGTTTAAATGAGCACTTCATACAAACATTTTACAGAAAATGTCAGATGGGGGGCCTTCAAAAATTCATCGGAGAAAGAAGTGGGCCCCGAAGTGAAAAAGGTTGAGAACCCCTGAGCTAGTAGTTAATCAAGTAAATTAACTACATGCATACTTACAAAAATTAAGTCAACTTAATAGTTACAATTTCAACAGATTTACTCACATTTTTTTTTAACTCAACTAGTCACTTTTTACACTGTATAAAAGGCCCACCCAATCGATTTGTGTTGGGACAACATAAAGGAATTATTTTAACTAATTAGTTTCTACAAATTTATGTAGGCTCAGGACGTCAACATGACGTCAGATTGACGTTGTACCTCAATGTCGTGTGGACTGCATTTTGTTTGGAAATGAAAATCTAGTTGATGTCAGAACCCAACATCAGGCAGACGTCAATGTCCAGCGTCAAACCTAATGATGTTACAGCTTGACGTTGTGTGGACGTTACCACTCTGACGTCTATCAGATGTTGGATTTCGGTTGCCATACCTGACGAATAAATGTCAGTATTTGACGTTAATAAAACATTGGTTTAAGATGTTGGCTCAACGTTGGATTTTAGTCACTTTCCAACACAACCTAAAAACAACCAATTATCATCGTCATTTCACGTCGTTACTGGACATCAAAATAACATTCTCCTTAGACTCTGGTTTGACGTTCCATTTTTGTTCACCTGACATCATGACCTTAATCTAACCTAATATTAACGTCTTATGCGCCTGCTGTAATAAAACAGTTATGTTGTCCCCCAAAAAACCCCTGAAGAATGTGTTGTTTCAGCTCATTTTAAATAAGTAGTTTTAACAGTAGTATTTTTGAACTGCTAACTGACCTTCATTCAAGAGTTCCCACTTAGATATGCTTGGCGTTTAAAGCAGGTTTGGCATGCTGTCCCAGGAGAGAACCCTGAGCTCGGAGATATTTGAGCCCAGGGCTACCGTCCGGTCGATAAGCATATCAGGAGATCCGAGATCAGGTAGGTCTCGAGAGCTCCCCCTTTAGAAAAAGGAGGAGATGGGGTGGAAGGGGGGATTCTTCCAAACGAAGATAGAAACAGTAGGGAGAAAATGACCCATTTATAATAAACTAGGATCACTCTGATTGGATTATTACTGATTACAGATGAGCGGCCAGACGTGCTCAATCATATCACGTGCTCCTCTCGAAATTAGTTTACGAAACTTCACTTAAACATCACTTGGGAAACAATTAAAAAAAGACGGCTAATAACATTTAGGCCTTCAACTGTAGTTTGTGCAATATAACTTCATTATTGTGTGTGAGTGTGTGAGGGTTTCAGAAGTTAATGTTGATGACAGAAAATGACGTTCACAGCAGGAAATGTAGCACACACTGTAAAGAAATATATCCGTAAATTAACAGTTTTTCGTATCTTGTGATTAACGTTTTTCCTTTTATTTATGCTTCTGAATTGCATTACAGGACCGTGATCTTTCCTCCAACAACGTTAGATGTTGAAAAGTTCGAAAAACTGACTTTTATTGACATTTTTAATAGTTATATATAGATATATTGCCAGAGTTGGTGTTAAAATCATGATACAAAAATGTTGTTATTTTATGTACTTCTCTCTATATAGTATTTATTATACAATATATAGTTTCAAACGACTAAACTGTCAATAAAAGTCACTCTGTTAAAGTCACGAAATGCAGAACCTGTTAGTTAACGGATATTTTCTTACATTGCAGCTAACACCATCTCTATAGATGTTCATAAGTGTCTTCTCTGTTGCGCATAAAATTATCACGTTAGATTTGTTTTAGAAAAATATACATCATGAAGCAGTTTTTACGAAAAATAAACCGACTTGAACTCTGAGATAGACTGATATTGCACACGGTGCGCTTTCCTCTATTACTTGCACAGCTTTGCTGGGCTCCATGGCTTCAACACATCACCTGTCCTGTCCTTCAGAGTGTGTGTTGTCGTATTTTGCTCCCACATGTCCAGACGTGACCCGAGGGCTCCATCAAAGGCACAGGTTTCTGCACGGGTGTTTAGAGGCTCTGGAGAATCTGTTGTCATGACGATGGCTTGTTTTGTTTTCAGGATCTGTGATGGAGAAATAAACAAAAAATCAAATAAATACAACTTTTATTACACTCACAGATGAAAATGTGCAGACTTCGAAAGAATTTTAAGCAATAAATGTTTGTATTCCTTTTGTATTTACACCCTGACAGATTCTAGATTTGTTTTGAGAAACAGTAAATCAAAATTAAGCGACTCTTTCTTTAAAACAAGCTAAATATTATTGTTTTTGCTCTGAATTAACCTTTCAAACTGTAATTTTAAGGATGCCCATGTATATTTCAACAAGACAATGCAAAACCACATTCTGCACACTTTACAAAGTCCTGGCTGCAGAGGAAGAGTATACAGGTAGTTGACTGGCCTGCCTGCAGTCCCGACCTGTCTCCAATAGAGAATGTCTAGTGCATATTGAAGCTCAAAACATGACAACGAAGACCCTGTTGCAGAAAGACTTGTTTGCAGGAAGAATGGGACTAAATTGCACCTGAAACACTTCATCACTTGGTGTCTTCAGTCCCTAAATGTACTTTAAGTGTTGTGAAAGGGAATGGCAACATGTTTTACTGTTTCACCTGTTTTTGAAATGTGTTGCAAGAACCAAAATTGGAATATGTGCTTATTTAGAGATAAAAATCACGAGGAACACCTTAAAAATTATTGTTAAATTGTCTGCAATTGAATACAAGTCAAAGTAAATTTCGAAATCACTACTTTCTGTAGATATTTGGGCTAAAAACAAGACAAAAACTAAACAAGAGTGCAATAGGAAATCTTGGAAACTGCTAATGTTAGCCTGATAGCACTGAAAGCCTACATCTATATATACATATATATGTGTATATATGTGTGTGTGTATATATATATATATATATATATATATATATATATATATATATATATATATATATATATATATATAATGTATACATATGTATATATATAATGTATACATATGTATATATATGTATATATGTGTGTGTGTATATATATATATATATATATATATATATATATATATATATATATATATATATATATATATATGTGTGTATATATATGTGTGTGTATATATATATATATATATATATATATATATATATATATATATATATATATATATATATGTATATATATATATATATGTATGTGTATGTATGTATATATGTATGTATGTATATATGTGTATACATATATATGTATATGTATGTGTGTGTGTGTGTATATATGTTTACATTTGAAAATAAACTTTTAATCAGATTTTGCCAGGGGTATGAATAATGTTGGGCATCACTGTATGTGACCCTGGACCAATACAGAGGTATGAATACACAAGGTTTGTATTGATGTTTGGTTGTTATTATTGGAAGACATTTGGCTGAGATACGACTTTTATAAAATCTATAAACTGTTCAACTGTTTGAGAGTTCAAAAAATGAAGATATTGAGAAAACCCTATACATTTGTCTAGATCAAACTCTCAGCAATACATATTACTAGTTAAAAAAATTAGGTTTTGATATATTTTAAGTTGAAAATGTACTAAATATCTTTATGGAGCGTGAGCTTTCATTAATATTTTAATTAATAACAAAATTTGACTCGTATAATGAATTTTTTGCTATCGCCACTGAAATCCCTCTGCAAAATAATAAAGGTTTTGTGGTCCATTTAGGGTCACCACACATATGCCTTGGTCTGTAACAGCCCTTTGACGTGCTTATTGTTATACTAATATTTGGCGCCATCTTGAGAGAGAAAAGGTTAGTGAATGTTCCAGTTGTTTCTGTTTTTGTCAGACAGGTGAGTCTTCTGCTGCTTTTTGAAACTAGCTGAAAAGCACAGCCTCCGTGTGTCTTAAATCAAGAACGGGGAACAATTAACAGGAACTGCTTAAACTAGACGTGCATGACACCATATTCACCGTTTTACGTCTCAACCCTGCAATAATATACAGCCCTCTCTCTGACCTTTGACCTATAACGTCCAGCAAACTCTCTGCTTTCCTGTCAGCGTAGATCAGCGCCATTTTATTTTGCGACGGATAAGTGCAGTGCCCACGACTGCAATTAAAGCACTTAGTCATGGGTGTGTCAGGAATCCCACCCGAGCGGCACACGCTTGATGCTGACCCATCTGCAGTATTAGAGAGTCTTCCTCAAAGTTAATCCGGTGGGCTGGGCGGGTGGGCAGCGGTGCCAGATGGTGGCTGTAGTTATGAATGATGCCTTAGTCTTAAGTATTAAGTTGGATCAGCGTAATCCCGCACAGCATATGCAGAAGGCCTGATGCACAGAGGACACGCTCGCACACCGCGCTCACTTACTCGAACACTTCTGATCTACAGCGCGCAGGTACTGCGGTAAATCACCTTTTTAATTCATCGTCAGTCCTATTCTTCATTGGTCACTCTTTGGAAATATCTGGCTTCATGTCTTCAGGCTTGACATGTACAGTATAATACCTTTAAAGGGGTCATGGATTGAGAAATCTCCCTTTATCTCCTGACATACGAGAGGTCATTGTGCTATAAAACCATCCATTCAGAACTCAGAAGTCAGCTTAAAGGGATAGTTCACCCATATATGAAATGTGCTCACTGTTTACTCTTCCTCAATTGGTTACAAACCTTCATGCGTTGACAAACTGTAGCGGCTTTCCAATTGCCACTATTGTTGGTAGAGCAAGCAAGTTTTGTAGGCGTAAAGTCAGAGTCTTTATTAAAAACGTCTTTATTTTCCAATCAACAGAAATCCTTCATCTATTTTCCTTACTCTATAATGCACACTTCGCTGTTACCTTAAGTTGTTACGTTACGTTGAGTTACGGTCAAAAACTGTGTGCTTCCTACCAAACTCTCTCTTGCTCTATGCAGTGAAGCCACAGTTATATAGTCTGGTACTGACACCTTGTGGCCAATCGTCAATATACAATGTATGGCTCCTACACAAATTTTGATAAACGTTCGAAGTCTGTAAATCTGTGACTTCAGCATGAACGTCAGATTGACGTTGTACCTCAACTGTGGGACGTTGCATTTTGTTTGGAAATGAAAATCAGGTTGATGTCAGAACCCAACGTCAGATCAACGTCAATGTCCAACGTTGGACAGACGTTGCATTTTGGTTACTTTCCAATGCAACCTAAAAACAACCAAATATCAATGTCTAATGATGTTACAGCTTGACGTTGTGTGGACGTTACCACTATGACGTCTATCAGACGTTGGATTTTGGTTGCCAAACCTGACGAATAAATGTCAGTATTTAACGTTAATATGACGTTTTAAGATGATGGCTCATCGTTGGATTTTGGTCACTTTCTAACACAACCTAAAATCAACCAAATATCAACATCTAATGATGTTACAGCTTGACATTGAGTGGACGTTACCACTACGACATCTATCAGACGTTAGATTTTGATTGCCATACCTGATGAATAAATGTCAGTATTTGACGTCAATATGACGTTGGTTTAAGATGTTGGCTCAACGTTGGATTTTGGCCACTTTCCAACACAACCTAAAATCAACCAAATATCAGTGTCTAATGGTGTTACAGCTTGACGTTGTGTGGACGTTACCACTATGACGTCTATCAGACGTTGGATTTTGGTTGCCAAACCTGATGAATAAATGTCAGTATTTAACGTTAATATGACGTTGGTTTAAGATGTTTGCTCAATGTTGGATTTTGGTCACTTTCTTACACAACCTAAAAACAACCAAATATCAGCGTATAATGATTTTACAGCTTGACGTTGTGTGGACGTTACCATTATGACGTCTATCAGATGTTGGATTTTGGTTGCCATACCGGACGAATTAATGTCAGTATTTGACGTCAATATGACATTAGTTTAAGAAGTTTGCTCGTCCTTGGATTTTGGTCACTTTCTAACACAACCTAAAATCAAACAAATATCAACGTATAATGACTTTACAGCTTGATGTTGTGTGGACGTTACCACTATGACGTCTATCAGACATTGCTAAACCTGACAGATAAATGTCAGTGTTTGACGTCAATATGACGTTGATTTAAGATGTTGGCTCATCGTTGGATTTTGGTCACTTTCCAACGCAACCTAAAATCAACCAAATATCAACATCTAATGATGTTACAGTTTGACGTTGTGTGGACGTTACCACTATGACGTCTATCAGACGTTGGATTTTGGTTGCCAAACCTGATGAATAAATGTCAGTATTTAACGTTAATATGACGTTGGTTTAAGATGTTTGCTCAATGTTGGATTTTGGTCACTTTCTTACACAACCTAAAAACAACCAAATATCAACGTATAATGATTTTACAGCTTGACGTTGTGTGGACGTTACCATTATGACGTCTATCAGACGTTGGATTTTGGTTGCCATACCGGACGAATTAATGTCAGTATTTGACGTCAATATGACATTAGTTTAAGAAGTTTGCTCGTCCTTGGATTTTGGTCACTTTCTAACACAACCTAAAATCAAACAAATATCAACGTATAATGACTTTACAGCTTGATGTTGTGTGGACGTTACCACTATGACGTCTATCAGACGTTGCTAAACCTGACAGATAAATGTCAGTGTTTGACGTCAATATGATGTTGATTTAAGATGTTGGCTCATCGTTGGATTTTGGTCACTTTCCAATGCAACCTAAAATCAACCAAATATCAACATCTAATGATGTTACAGCTTGACATTGAGTGAACGTTACCACTTCGACGTCTATCAGATGTTAGATTTTGATTGCCATATCTGACGAATAAATGTCAGTGTTTGACGTCAATATGAGGTTAGTTTAAGATGTTTGCTCATCGTTGGATTTTGGTCACTTTCTAACACAACCTAAAAACAACCAAATATAAACGTCTAGTGATGTTACAGCTTGACGTTGTGTGGACGTTACCACTATGACGTCTATCAGACGTTGGATTTTGGTTGCCATACCTGACAAATAAATGTCAGTGTTTGACGTCAATATGACGTTGGTTTAAGATGTTGGCTCGTCGTTGGATTTTGGCCACTTTCCAACACAACCTAAAATTAACAAATTACCAACGTCATTTCACGTCATTATTGGATGTCAAAATAACATTGTCCTTAGATACTGGCAACCTAAATCTAACCTAATATTAATGTCTTATGACATTAGTCCCTTTCACACAGTGATACCGGTAAATATATGGAAAATTTCCGGAATGACTTTACCTGTTAATTCAAAAAAGCGCTGTTCACACAGGCAAGAACGTTCCGGTATTTTTCCGAAAAAAAAAAACATTTACACATCCATTTCAAAATACTGGTGAACTCTAAACGGCTGCACTTGTATTTGTAAATTTGACTACGTTACAAACTCTGTGGATGGATCAGTATTGTGAACAACTTCGAAGAAAACGTATGGAGAAATATTTTCGCATGTTGAAATGTACATATATGTGTGTGTGCTGGCGCCCACCGACTATTTCACGTGCAAGCGCAACGCGTCACGCAACTAAAGGAAGCAGAGCTTGAAGATAAACAAACAATAGCTTATCATAAGCATCTTATTGATTATAATTATTTACACAGTTGACATTGAAGGAACATTGAAACGTGATCTGACTAGCATCTAGCAGCTAAATGTGTCTGGAAAAATATTCAAAGGGTTTTATTTTCATAAACCGCGCGGACGTGAATGCATCTGAATGTTCGGATTGGCTAAAGTAGACGTCTCACGTCAGCGCATTCTAGACGTGTACGCGCTCTTTCCGGCAATCTTCCTTCTGCGTTCACACAGCGCAGCGTTCCAGCAAATTACTGGTAATGTTACAACTTCTCTTTCCGAAAAATAGCCGGAACGAATTTACCGGTATTTTTAAAAAAGGCCTGTTCACACATACAGACCTTTCCGGAAAATTGCCGTATGTCTGTATGTGTGAAAGGGGCTATAGTGCGTCTGGTTTCTAAGAAAAACAAACACTATGGAAGACAATTGTTACACATTTCTGTAACATAACCTTTAAAATATATTCTGTAGTGTTCAACTGATGAAGAAACTCAAACAGAACAAGTAAAAGATGAATAAACGATAAGAGAATTATTCATTTTTGGGTGAATATTCCCTTTAAAAAACTGCTTTATTGGAACCAAACTCCCAAATAATTACGGTGGCTGAAAGAGTTCAAATGAAGAAAGTGAAAGAAGCACATGCATATAGAAAAACACTAACAAATTGGGAAAATATCTTCATCAGTTGGACAACATGTGCGCACAAATTGTCTAACAGACATCCCAAGTCTCCCGGGAGTCTGCCGCAAATGCATAAAGACTCCCGGATGCCAGCAAACGAACGATAATCTCCCGGAAATCACGCATCTCCTGCCTGATCCTCAAATACGCCTCGCATCCCTTTCCGCTCTTTAGATATACGTCACGTACCCCCCCCCCCCCCCCCCCCCCCTGTTTTCAGATACATTGCGCATCCCGTCGCCCCCCCCGCCCCCGCTGTTCAGATACATCGTGTCAGCTCTGTCTCGCTCGGAAATGACTTTTGCCAACTTGGATTGCCTGCTCTAAACACATACAAAAACACACTGCAAATAGCGCAGACACCAATGGAAATGTGTTGGGGGACCCCAAAAAGTGATGAACCGGCTGCTTCCTGGTTAGATTCATCGCTGTCGTCAGAGATCTGAGGCTATATTTACTTGATAATGTAGGCAAAACTTTCGCATCTACACAACAATATTTTCAAAACAATACGCATACACAAAATGCCCAAAAATGCCGTATTTAGCACCATATTACCCAGTGTGCAATAAAAAACATGGTAAAAATACTAATCGATTTGATGTCGATTGACTACTTTGATATCAAAAAACAACACCAAAGTAACATCTAACATTGGCATCAAAGATCATAAAAAATTAAAACTGTGCTGTAATTAGGGATGGGTACCGAAACTTGGTACTTTATCGGTATCGGTGCTACATTATAAAAGACGGAAGTATCGATAAGCTCTGGCGTTAACGGTTCTGCTATCGGTACTGGAGAATTATCGCTGAATAAACATCACTTACAGTAGCATCATTTAACTGACCAACCTTTTCTAATTTCAGAGGAGGCTCGTGCTAAGTGCACACACAAACGGGTTGTATTTCCCAAGTGGACAGCGTCAATGCCCGTTGCAACAAACGCAACAAGTTGTTTTCTTTTATACGCAGAAACGCAAGCAATCTAGCCAAGTGAAAGTATCTTTCAAAGTGCATTAACTGCAGAAAGACAAATGAAAAGTTTTTGACTGCCTAGCTACTAACGGTAACGTTACATCATCCTTCGTTACGCCAGCAGTCAATCACCTAAATTAGTATAAGCTAATATTAATAGTTTAATAAACACACCTTCGGTTACATTGAAAACAGTATTTTTTTCTGCAGTAGCCTAAATAAATCTTAAACTTAAAAATGCTTTACGTCAGCTGTATTTACAAATAAAGCCTATGAATAGCCTAATAATAAATGCGTATTAAGAAATGATAAAAACAGCTTATTTTTACATCACATGCTCTAAAACAGTATTAAAAACACAGTTAAATCATTTATGTGATTGCGTTAATGAAAAATCATAATCGTTATCTCATTTAACTGCATTTCGAAACACAAAGAGGGTATTTTCAGCTGCAGGGAGCACAATAAACCAAGTAAGATCCTGACTTCTGCCAGAAAAGGCAAACGTGTTGCTTTTTCTCCTGAAGAATGATTAAAAGAGTCAGTTT